>NC_136494.1:110488864-110726364 GCF_053919585.1 Euprymna scolopes
AATTTATTTATTTGACAAAAAAATTAAATTTTGGTACTCCTTGGGCGTTGAGTTCCATGGCGACCAGTAGAAAAAAAATAATAGTCGTTCCCTTAGTCTCCCACCTCACCCCGCGCGTAACATATTTTATTTACTGACGTTGCCGTAACTAAACAATTATCTGTCACATTTACAAACATTTATTTATTTATTTATTTTGAAAAATGAATATTAAAAGAAAAATGGGTACTCATGCAGAGAGTGATCCATGCTGAAATAATAACGTTATTATTTAAAAAGCCATTCTTAACATGGGGGGAGGGTGTTTTGTACCTATTCTGTACTTTAACCTTGCAACTGATTAAAAAAAAAACACGATTTAAAAAATAGCGCAGATCACTGTCTGCATTAGCACCGAAAAATGTTACTAAACATTTATTAATAATTTCTCACTTTTTACAAACATTTGATTTTAAATTTCTTATTAAATGGCGACTTTTATCGACTTTCTTTTTAAATATCCCCCCCAATGGTGTTTATTCCGAAATCCGTTGTTAACATGGAGAGGTTGGAGGTGTTTATTCTGAAAGCCGTTCTTAACATTTGTGGAGGTGGATCTAATGTAAAAAATAAATAAATAAATAAATAAAAACTAAATCATTTACTAATAACTTCTCATATTTACAAATATTTTTTAATTTACATGCGCAGATGAACAAATTGTTGAATAGTGCGAAAACAAAACATTTAGGTCCACCTCCACAATTTTCTTTTTTAAATGACGACTTTTATTGATAAATAAATTTACTTCTCCGCAACTTTTATTGATAAATAAATCTACTTCTCTGCCACGGGCACTGAACCCCTCCTTTTTTTTAAATAGTAATTTCGGGTGGGTATGCTGACAACAAATATCAGTTAAATTTTGCAAATAGCCCCCCCAACCAAAAGTGGTGTTTATTCCGGAAGCTGTTCTTAATATGAGGAGGTTGGGGAGGGGGGTGATTATAAGGTGGACCTAATCTCCAAAAAAAAAACAAGTTGTTTATGCGCACATAAGCAACTATTTTTTATTAACTTTTTTTTTCATTTTTAATTTAAAAATTAGTAAATTTCAATGAATAGAATAATAAATCATTTATCATTAATATGTGTTTTTGGTTTTGTGTTGAATGAAACTTTGTTTTTCATTACAACAATAATGAACCAATTTAAATCTTCCGGCATGCGTTTAAGGGTTACAAAATTATCAATAAATAGTTTAGTTACTAAGTCAACGTCAGTAAATAAAAAAAAGTTACATGCGCATGCATTAGCCTTCACTGGGAGGGGGGCTAAGGGAGCGACCATTAAATAATAATGCTGGTCGCCATGGAACTCAACGCCCAAGGAGTACCTAAAGTGGCACTTATGCACTTATGTTACCGTGCTATTTTTTAAAATAGTATTTTCCTGTTAAATTCAAATTTTACAATATGTTTTTCTTTTATTAATTTGTTAAGTGAAAGTACAGATAACCCGGTCGGTTTCTAATGCGAGGAAAATCTAGCCCCCCCCCCCAAAAAAAATGGGGTACTCTGGATAATAACAAAACATTAAAATTGCCACCGCATGTATTGTAACTGAAATTTGGTGTACTAATTATCATGTTGTGAAATATAAACCAATCCAAGCTTTGCAATGGCACATAGCTTGCAGTAAAATAAAAATAACAAACAATATAATAGAAACAGCAATCTTAACAGGACCTGTCACAGATGAATATATCTTCATTCCATGCATTCCTATGATTCCACCGGATACATCATTACACTTTAGCAAATTGCACTTTCCAATTTTATTGTCATTTGCAATAACCATCAACAAAGCACAGGGAACAATCTTTAAAATTGTGGGCCTTACAGTTACACACTGACTGCTTTTTCACATGGACAATTTATGTTACATATTCAAGAGTCACCAAACCGGAAAATCTCTATATCGGCTAAGAGGTGGGGGAGCAAATAAATACCCTCTCTATATCGGCTAAGAAAATGGGCCAACAAAAACTGTGTACCCATGCAAAATGGAAATTTAAACCTATAAGAAACATGCTTTTTCTCATTTTGGAACTTTTTTCCATTGCGCCAATTTGAGCCACAGCAACGCGTGGCAGGGCACAGCTAGTATATATATATATATATATATATATATATATATATATATATATATATATATATATATATATATATATATATATATGTGTGTGTTAAATTCTTTCTGAAGGAACTAAAGTTATATAATATATACATATACACACACACACATATATATAAATTTAGTTCCTTCAACTATAATTGAAACGCAAACACAAACCTATGAAGAACTATTCCTGCCATTTTTCATAAACAAACAGATTACTAAGTTGCTATCAGCTAAACTCGAAACAGAAACCAAGACTTACAAAGTATTATTAATGAAATAATTTTTAAAATATATATTATTTGAGTGTCATTAGCGATAACCGAGACCGAAACCAAAATACTTAGGAATTATTCATAAAAATATTTATTAAAGAATAAATGACTTAAGTGGCATCGGCTATCATCGAAACCGACCCAAAACTTATAAATAATTATGGGTAAAATTATTTATTACAGGAAGTGGAACTACATAAAATATAAACGACGGGGATGTAAACTCGACACACAAAATAACACGCATGTGCTATTCTATTAATGTATAGATTATTATTCCACATTAGCACAATAAGTTTTTTTCAATGCTGAAATTAATGAATATAAATAATGTATAATGCATTCATAACATAATACGATGCTTATGCTCTACAGAGAAAGATTTTTTTTTTTTTAATTTGGATTGCAGAGCGAATTGTATCTCAATTAGCATATTAAGAGAATAAACACATTAGTTGATTTACATTTAATAATACGTTTTGTTTTGGTGTTCATATATTCTTTATTAATGCTCTAATTATAATATTGAGCATTCGCTATGATATCAGGCTCTCTATTATATCCCCCGTGGCATTCAATAATATATACGAAATCCGGACGCTGTTTATTATAACCACTGTTACATCGTTGCCACTTAATATAGCACGAATACATGTATAATTAACTCCAAGTAAGAACGGTTTCACTCTTAGTCTGGCCATGAAGGTTTTAACAGACATTCGTATAACATCTCACAGCGCGAACATGTCTCGAAAGGATATTGTGTAAACCTTTTATTAATTTAGACTGTTTCATTTTGATTTATATATGTTTTAAATATTCTCTACACGCAATCAATATATCTATAAAAGTAAACTTGTCTGTTTATCTGCGTGTCTGTGTACATTTCCCTACACAATAACTGTAAATGTGTAGTCTACAGACTCGAAATGTGATATACGGGGTACTGAGATTTGGGAATATCGATGGGATCGATTTTGGGCCAGAAATTTGCCGATTAAGGTATAAAATTTTAACGATTTGACCTTTGAGAACTCTACGAGATTCCTCCGACAATTTTGGCTCTACGCACTAGAAATTTTAGATATAGGTTCCTTGGACATGGACATAACTTAATAACTTGATTTTAGCTAGAACAATAAATTTTAAGGGGTCATAATAAAAGTCAAAGTTTTTAAAAAATTGATTTCTGCGATCTCTTCTAAATTACTCAGACAATTTCTGGTCTAATATTTGAAATTTTACATAAATGGTATTCAAAGATGGGGCAAGCTTTTTCATCAGGTGTGGTCGAAAATTTTTATTAACCGATATATAAATGTATGTATGTATGTATGTATGTTTGCATGTCTGCCTTTAACTTTCAATAGAGGCGACGGATGTTACCAAGATCAGTATTGTTTTAAAGGTCGATCTTTCATACGACAAATATCGAACAATTGGCTAAAAACATTAATATCTTACCCTTCAACTAGGCCTTTTTCTACATATTTTTTAATGTTATCCTCTCCTTTAGATTGTCTTGCCCTTTTTTTTTTTTTAAATGTCGATTCTGGTTTGACAGTGGTCGTAACAGCATAAACGTTATGTTTTACCCCGTTCCTTTCCTCCTTTGTGGTTCGGGTGCGAGCCTGCCTTCCTACTACCACTTTTTGGGGTTTTCTTTTCGCTCAACATACACATTCAAACATCCGGGCAATGCCGGGTTAAAATGCTTGTATATCTATAAAAGCGAGAGAGGAGGCCATGCTAGTAGTAAATATTCTGATATAATGAATCTTAAATGTGAAAGCGTTCGGCGAATCCTCCTCCTACAACAACAACACAAAAAAAATAAAAACAATAAAATAAAAAAACAGGTCGTGAATGATCTGATAATCCTCCTCCTACAACAAGATAAATAAGAAATACAACAACAACAAAATAACTTTAAAAAAAAATAAAATCTGGTTGTGAATGATCTGAGTTAAAAGTGCGTAGACGGATGAACAGCATACAGATATTTATTGGCAGAGTGAAGAGTGTACCCGAGGTCTAATAGTAAGGAAAAATGATAAGACAAGCCGATGAAATCATCCAAAAGAGTAAAACGCATGTGATTATAAGCAGTAAACAGAAAACACCTGCTAAATTTTAGATTTCCGTGTCAGATGATCACTATGTAAAGATGATAATGGCAGAAAAACTAAGCATATAAATGCATCTTTCCAAGTACCTGTACATAATGTAAAGAAAATTACTTTCATAACAACTAATATGTGGACCCGATGTTGCCCGAGAATTAATGTGCATACGAGAACCCCTACATTTCCAATACGTTTATTATCATCGGAATCTGAGAACTCTTCCATTTGTCAATCAGTCCGGGACCTTACGCAGTGCATTGAAAGAAAGTTTAACATGCCTTCCCGAACTTACTTAATCCACAACATAATCTGCTTAAAACTGTAGAAGACTTACTGTTTATTGACAAAAAATTGCTTGCACGTCGCCCGGCATTGCCCGATCGTAAAATACACTTAAATATGTTTTTTTTTATTAATGCATATTTCCTATTTATTATTATATTACACTCGTGAGACAAAAAAAAAAAAAAAAAAAAAAAAAAAAAAAAAAAAAAATGGGCCAAGAGTGAAAGAAGGAAGAGATCAATTTTTGAATATTTTTCCATGAATATGTAAATTATAACTAATTTTTTTTATTTTGCAGATCATTATTATTACAGCATATAATAAGTGGAAACGGTACATCTTTTATATTTTAAGAAAAGAAAATGCAGTGAAGCGAATTGGTCAAAGGTTCGCAGTTGAACGCTTGGAAAAAGAAATATTTTGATATGGTTGCCGTGGAGCATTCATTTTGAAGGACGACCACAGGCTTAAATTAACTGTTTTAAAGGATTGAAAGAAAACTTATGTTGACCATAGCAAGTAATTCCTAAACAAGGGCTGGAAATGCACTTTCAAGATATACAATATCTACACGAATGAAAGAATGAGATTTTATTCTCAAAGAAGCCATTTTTAATCTAAGAAGAACATCAATGATATAAATAGATCTTTCTCGTGTTATGGCAAGAAAAATACCAACTGGTTCAGGAATGTTTCTTGAATGTTGAATAATCAAGATTTTGGCGTGTTAGTTATGTTCCCGTACGGTACAATCATTTAAAAGTTGGTGCTAGTGCACGTATTGATCCGTGCTGAAATAACGTTATTTAAAAAGCCATTATTTACATGAGGGGAGGGTGCGTTGTACCTATTCTCTACTTTAACCTTACAATTGAATAAATAATAAAAAAAACACTTGACTTTAACTTGGAAATACAATTTAAAAATATAGCTCGGATCAGTAAGTGCACTAGCACATAAAAGTTAATATCAACTAAAAAAAAAACTGCATAAAAGGCTGCCCTAAAAGTCTAGAACAGCTCAGATGTAAGAGCCTTTCCTGTAAAATTCGTAGGCAAAACTAAATTCTGAAAGAACTCGGATTTTACTTCCCGACAAGTTTCTCATGATATCAATACGTAATCGCCTGCAAAACTAATCTCACTTGTTTACAAGAATTTGTTGAAAACATTCATATACAATTTCGTATATAATTCACTTTTATATCTACATGTAAAAATCAGTTTTAATATGAAACGAAACAAATACATCGTAGTAAAATATAGAGTTTTTTTAAGTACGCACATATATTTTTGTTGATAACTTTTCACTGTATCTGTGTCTTATTAACGGGGGTATTTTAAAAGTTTCCATAAAATTTACATTGCATACAATATGGCTGAGGTTATAGTTGCAGGTTTGTTTAACGAAAAAATTGTTAATTACATAAGATTTCAACGGTGTTGATAAAGAAATAAAGTACGAGTAGAAATCATGTCTAATCATACATGATTTACGTAAAATCACTGTCTAATTTCACTTACTAAATATATACAATTAAAAATCTCTGCAGATTAAGTAATCTCATCGTTGATAGAACAGGGGCAAGTTACCAGAGTTGATCAAGTCAAGGGTATCGTTCGATATAACGAAGTGGAATGATATATAAAGAGAAAAAAAACCGCCAAAGTGAGAATAGAGCGCAATAATTTATCGGCAGTACATTCTAACGATTGAAATATTCTAGTTTTGGGGATTCGAACGGGCACAAACGGATGCTATGAGATTCGAGGTCTTAACAGACCGTTTAACGAAAAGAGTGACGATTAAAAAAGGTTACTATAAAGAGTCTTCGTAATCCTATGAATATTATTTTCAATAGGGATAATCTATTTTAAGGCATGCATATAGTTTTAACACGCTGTGATTTCTACGTTTGGGATTATCGAAACGCCGACTTGTTTAATCCAAACTACGATATTAGCGATTATTGTTTTTAGAAACAAAATTCAAGTTTAGAAGCGCAGTTTATTTTCTGCTAGAAGTGAAAATAGTATCCGCCATTGAAAATACATTTGCTACAGAACTACCTAATCTAGAGTTGTTAGTAAAACTAAAGAAATTTTTAAAAGTCGGTGAAATATAGACGAGAATGATAAAACGTATCTACTTGTTTAGTAGATAACAGATAAAACGCATAAAAAAGCAAGTTACTCCAGTTTTTAGAGTAATACAATTACTTCATGCACTAATTCAGCAATATGCGCACGAAAAGGATTAAAAATGTAGATAATACAAAGACGTACAATAGTACGTTTAAAGTTCAAAGAGGTCAATTGACTAAAGTCTGTAATCCCATAGTCAGTTGAGATATCGTTCATTCAAAAAGTTGCAGTCTCAGCTAAAAGAAACAGTTTAAACGCAGCAAAGTGTCATTTCAATTGATTTTAACATGCATAATCAGTTATATTCAAGGTACAATAAAAAGAAAAGCTCGTCACAATTACTAATGATTTTCAGTATGTAAAATCAAGCTCAACTATATTGGAAAGACTTCGATAAAAATCACTTGTAAATTAGTTGCAGAAAAGGGAACTATCAGTTCAATTGTGTCCGATGTTTAAACCCAACCATCTACGAATTGTTAGAGTCGATTTCGTGTTGCGGTTGGGTCTTTTATACGGAAGCAGCACTTTGATAGTGAACTTCCATGATGGATTCAGCGATATTCTTGGTTCTAGCACGTCTCCTGTAGTACATGCAACAGGCCCTTATCAAAAATACAAGCCCGAAGAAAAGTATCACGCCCACCACGGAGTAGAGCGTGGTTCGATAGTCAAACCCCCATTCTACATGGAAGAATGGCTTCTTTGTTGTGAGGGTGTCTGCAGGTGTAACACTCATATCAGCCATGTTCGTAAACTCCGTAACAGCTTCCTCTTGCTTACAAGTCCAATCTGCTATAATTACGAATTTATTTTTATTTATAAGAAATGTGAGGACTTTTTGACCAATCATATTTTATCTCACCTCAGTGATATCCGATTAGGTAATGTTTTTGATTTTTAAAGTTTTATTGTATTTTCATTTATTGCTAGGGCCCTCCTCCCATTTTTATACAACACTTTATTACAAATATTTTATGAAGAATTAGGGGGTCCTTTGAAACAATGTGGAATTCAGCCTAAAGGGAATGAGTATGTGGAATGAGGGTCAGGGCTTATCCACTTTATTCCTTAAGTTAGATTATTACTCACCGTAATACTTCATTCATTCTCTGTTATTAAGCTATTTAAAATATCCTTACATGAATGAATGTGTCATAAATTTTATTTACAAGATCATAACCAATTGTTTTATTCACAAATGAAAAAAAATGAATGTTTTAAACAACACAATCCAAATTGTATGCACAAACATAAAAGAAACAAACAATAAACATGAAAAAAGCCACATGTGTCGAATGAGAGGGATTGGATATTACTAGACCTTAATACATCCCAAAATAAGTAAAAGTTACGATAAAATAAAATGAATAAACTTACATGTTAACTATACTATCTTAGTGTCAAACTATTCCAGTTGTAGAAGTAGCCGTTGTTTTCGGCAATAGTCGACAAAAAGAAGAAAACACTTGCTAAGGGAGAGTGTGTAGAATACGGCCAAAACATGTTGGGAGGCGTTTTTGTGTGCGGTGACCACCAGCATAATACCATCGCGTAGGGCTGAGAAATTAAAATAACTTTATCGGGAAGAGAATTCCTGGGTGTATTGTTACAACTAAAATAAATAGGGAACCTGACTCATTTACACAACAAACAAAGGGATGTTTTTGTTGATTATTTCTGTCAAGACCTTATGTCGGCGTGTGCTCACACTTGTTTCGAACATATATGCATAAACTGGAGGTGTGAATCCACCTAAGGTTGTAATATCGCGAAAGGCAATCTCCTATCTCATCTGATTTTATTGGAATCCGATATTACACATGCGAAATCAGATCGTAATGCGACGCGACAACCCCCACGCTGGATCGCAATGCGTAAAACCCACACTACTAGTCTACCTACGCCTAATATCGCAAAGAATACAAATCGTTATTCCCTAAGGCATAGCGTATCCATGTAGTAGACTACTAACACTTAATCCATCACCTGCTCGGGGACGATGCAAGTCGTTACACCACTTACATAGTCAAAAATTCATGCAACCTGAAGCAATTGAAGAAAACTTTATCACCTGTTTCTATTTTGTCATCCAGGTAACGTTCGCTAAATGAGTCTACAATTTGACCAATGCACAATGTCATTGAAATATAGTGCATTGCGCACCAATCGTCATGTCATAGAATATTCAGAATCATAGCGATAACTCAAGCCTGCCTTCCAATGCCACTGAAAGCGTACCCCTCCTCTGACAGTTGCAACTATAGGTCCGAAGCAGTCCCCACCACCAAATCCCGATATAGTGCCTTTATAGACAGGTTTCGATCACTAATCTGTAGCAGCACTAGAAGCGCAACGGCATTAGTAAAATAACTGCATTCAACCCATTGGCTTACGACGGCATTCTTCACAGTAATCAGGCATACACTGCCTCGATCGCAGCTCTCCATGGAAACTCTTCTGTCACAGTTCTATTTTGAAATACTAATCTCTCGGCATGTTTGTGGTTTGCAAATTCCGGCATTTCCAAGCCCCCATCAATCAGACGTTGATGCAGATCTGTTTACGAACAGACGCCTTCCCCTCGTTCCATAGAAGCGAAAAATAGGAACGCATTATCTCAGTTAAGCAGTTCGCAAGCAGTGAAAGCACAGACAATCGGTAAATGATTAGCTGAAAGTTGTAAGTGGAGCATGCCTCTGTCATACCGTTTAGGAAAATACGTCATCGAAGCAAAATTCACACAGACACGTTAACTTTGCCTGTACTTCCAATAATTATTGTCCAACTTGAGATCCGGCCTAAACTACACACCAAGGATCCAAATCAGGCCATCAGTCCAATTGAAACGACCTGGTAGCACAGCAGTGCCCCTCCAGGTAGACAACCTTAGGCCGTTGGATTTGCTAAGGATAACTATCCACTGTTCGTACGGCTTGGGTGGCTTTATAACGGTGAAAATGTCTCTCAGTTTCGAGACACACGCCGTCACATTATCGGCATACGCGGAAAAATTGGCGCACACACCGCCATGAAGAGCAATTTCGTGCAGGGGCAGTCCAATCTTCCCCACCCTTAATTTGCGGAGGAAGGGTTTCAGCGTAAGCACGTAAAACAGGGGAGACAGCGGGAAACCTCAATGTACCGACTGAGAAATAAATGTAATGTTTCAACTCATCTCATTCAGCTCAACGACTGCCGTCGGTGAGGTATACAGACTACATCCTTCTGCAAAAGTCTTGATTAAACTCGCCAGCCCCTATAACAGATACCAAGAAACCATAATCGAACCTATTGAAAGCCTAGAACTAAGGGAACTTGATCAGCGCAGCTTCGCTGTCGTCTTCTTAACCCCTTGTGATCGTGCGGACAAATTGCGAATTGTTTTGAATTGATCTCTTTTTTACAGCGCAATTCCGATCAGATTCGACAAAGTCAGTGATGACGATCTGCAACTGGGTCGCAGGAACGCGTGCAAAAATCTTTAAATCTGTGTTTAGCAGAGTGATGGACACAAAAATCATCTAGCCCCATCCCCCAACATATGTGTTCTTCTTCTTCTTCTTCTTCTTCTTCTTCTTCTTCTTCAGAATGACGACTTCACTTTTGGTAACCTGATTCGGCATGGACGTCGTATTAAACCAGTAGTTAAACACCCGTCTGAATCGGTAGGGATATATGCGACATCCTCAAGTTGCATTCGTAAGGGAGACCATCGAGTCTTGGAGATTTGTTGTAGTCGACTTACTTTAGCTTACTGTAAGCTGGTCATCACAAGTAAGCGGGTTGAGCCAGCCAAATATTCGCCAAACCTATGGCAGCAGAGTCAGATACGATACCAGCACTATACGAGATCATGCCCTTCCAGGCTCTGAACATTCCGAATATAATTTTCTGATCTGCACTGGAGTGGAGAAATACACTCTGACGTGTTAAAATTCAATGCTTCGTAAGACACTCTTTCTAACCAAGCGTTAAGGACGTGATACTCAGACTGTTATTTAGCCGCGCGGTCGAGGTCTCCTAGTGAGTAGTATCTAGTAAAAGTTTGGTCATTACTTATTATAAGCAGGACCCGTTATCCGGAGTTGCACGGTGGTACAATTTATTCCCCAGTAAACCATGCCCCTTTCGAAAATAAATTATAGTGCGATTGTTGTTGGTGTTGTTCACCAACCCCATTCCTTCTCATGTTGATAACGGCTTTCGAAATAGACATACAATTTTTTGAGGGGGAGTGTCAAAATATATTTCCAAAATTTAACCTCGATAATCGCTGTCAGGTCTCCACACGTAAATACTATGAATAAGAAAGAAAATTGGGAGGGGGTATGTCGGATAGAATAAAATTTATTTTTGCCCGTGCATACTTCCCTGGCATCGAGGTTACTGATGTTAAGATCCAAGTGTAGTATCTGTTCTACAGTTACTAATACTAGACCTGACAAAGTCCTCCAAGCCGGCGCCCACTTGGCCATCTTTTTTTGGCCACTTAAGGGCTTTTTCTTGTCCAGCCTAAAAGGACCGACCCCTTTCTTTGGGAGAGTGGTCCTTTGGGCAAAGTAACTGTCCTTTTTGCTTTCTTTCTCTTGCAGGTCCGTCCAGTGTCCGGATCCGACTTAAGCAGCCGGCAGGACTAGAGGTATCCGACGTGCCATTAGGCGAAGGCCCTCTAGCTTCCAAATCGGCGGGTCGGTGAAGGGTACTGGGCCCACAAAAAAAGAGGCAGGCCTCTGCCTCTTACACCATGGGGGACGCCCCTGGTGTTGTGACGAGGAGGGGGAGTGCCACATCCGGTGGCACTCCAATGACGAGAAGGGGGGGTCACATCCGGTTACACTCCAGTGCCGAGAAGGGGGGTGTCACACCGGGTGACACCCCAGGTCCGAGAAGGGAGGGTGTCACACCCGGTGACACCCCAGTGCCGAGAAAGGGGGTGTCACACCTGGTGACACCCCAGTGCCGAAATTAGGGGATATCACCTTATGGGATATCCTCGTACCGCTAACAAGGGAGAGTGCCACGCCCACTGACTCTCCGGTGTCGGTTTCGGGGGTCGCTACCCCCAGTTCCAGCAGGGAGAGTTCCATGGAGCACCTCGACTCTTGGAAGAATGTCGTCCAGGGCGCACCTGGCGGAAGGCTCGCCCACAAGGCTCGGAAGCCTGTTAAAATGTGGTGGGTCCCGGACGACCAGAGACAGACTCAATCAGAAGCAAGTAGCCCCCAGAAAGCCGACACCGGGGAGTTAAGGAAAACCAAATCCCTCGAGGTTATCGTGGTAGATGGGTGCTCCTCAAACAAGATAACATCAATGACACCAGCCAGCACGGCGGAGTGGCCAGCCCTCACAAGCGACGACTCCCCGATAACGCTAGCCCAAAGACCAAAAGACCAGACAGCCGGGACCAGCACGCCAGGGGAACCCCAGACGTCGGGAGCCTGGGCCAAAAAGGACAGCGGGAATACCAAAAACCCAGAATTCTACAAAGAGCTGTTAGAGACCAAGTACCGGGAACTCATCAATGGAAATACCATCAAGACCCTGCCCAGTACTTTTGACGACATAAAGGAAAGAAAGCTGTCCTTTATAACTTTCGACGCAGGACGAAAGGGGCTAACCGGGGTTTCCCTGGAAAAAATGCAAGATACCATCAGCCAACTCAAGATTCCGGCTCAATATTTGGTGAAGAGACTCCATTCCACGTGGGATGTCCTTTTGCCATCAAAGAAGGTGGCGATTAGTTGGGCAAAAGGAGACCTCACGTGGAAAGACATACGCCTGCGACCGGAATATCTGTCCAGGAGACGAACAACAGTCACCGTGCTGGGGGTCCCGTGTTTTATCGGGGAGGATATGCTGGGCGCAACATTGTCGCAGTTTGGGCAGGTCGAAGGCGTACATCCAGTCAAAGGTCCCCGGAACATCATCACGTGGACCTACAAGATCTACATCCGGGTAGACCGGAAAAATTTCCATCAGATCCCTGCCCAGCTGACATGTGAGGGCTGGAACATGGCCGTAATCGTAGAGGGGAGAAGACCGCTGTGCTGGCTTTGCCTGAAGCCCAGACACATGGCCCGCTTCTGTCCTACAAGTAAGGACGAACCTACAACAAAGGAGGCAGCAGCAACAAGTCCAAAATCAGACCAGCCTAAGGAAGGACAGAAGCCGGCGAAGATAAAGGGGGAGAACGAATGAAGCAAAGTCGCCGAAAAAAGCAAGAAGACGGGGGTGGCCCCCACAACACCGAGGGGAGTTGCGGCGACTACTAAGAGGAAGCTCCCGGTAAGCTCCTCGGAATCGGAGGAGGAAGAACATGCTCCGAAACTTAAAAACAAGGAGAAGAGAGAGAGGAAGGAGCCGCCGAAAGACACAGAACGGGAGCTTCCTCTAGAAGAAGACACCAATGAGACTCCCCCTGAGTCTATTGAAGACCATACAGCTGAGCCTCCAGCATCTCTCACCCAAGAAGAAGCTCAGCCTACCCCTCCCCTATTCAACACTCCGGAGCTGGAGAGAACAGCTCCGGAAGACCAGCAAGCGGCGTCGGTGCAGAAATCAGTGGAAGAAAAGGCGCCCTCCAGGACGGAAAAAAAACAAGGAAACATCCTTTTTGGTCTGGGGAGCGCCTTTGCGACGCAGAACCAGCTGTCGGGGACCTAAATGGTACACAGAAAAAGAATCTCCGGCAGCTAGAAAAATTAACAACTGTGGATAAAAAGAACGTCACGGACCCTCGAAATTTCGCCGACGCCCCGAATCTCATCACCTTCGGTCGGCCAAATAGGGGAGGGAGAGCAAAGGCATTATGGAGGATGCTGGAGGCAGGAAAAACAACTTTCCCGGGCTTCAGGCTAATTGACGAGGACCACCCATCACTGACAAAAATTGCAAAGCAATGCGAAGGTCGGGCCCCCATTTACGTTCGCCCCTCCTTCTATAGGGCAATTAAACTGACGTTCCCCTTGGACGTGGGGGGTCTGGCCAGGAACGGGCGGCTTACGCCCGACCTGCTCAAGGGCAGTCTGGGCCAGACTTTCGACGTCCTCTCTCCCAAGGACTTTAGACCCCTAGTAGACGAATACTACTAGGTAGTGGAAACATGAAAACGAGCTTAAATCTAGCTGGTTTAAATGCGAGGGGCATGAGATCCCGAAGCAAGGCTGTTCGCGTGCTGAGGGATCTCGTGGCCCTTGAGGTAGTGTAACCACCTTAAAAGAGACCCACTTTGTTGGGGCCGGGAACTGCGATGTGCTGGTGAACGATTTTGATGTTTACTCAGCATATGGCAGTCTCTATTGCCAGGGGGCTTTCTGTACTAGTGAGTCGCACTCTGTCTGCGACGGTTACGCTTGTCCACGCGGACGCTCATGGGAGGCTGGTCGTGGTCGATGTTGCCGTTAAAAGCGGCGCGTTTCGGATCGTGGCAGTTTATGCGCCAAACATCCCTAGCGAGAGGGTTTCCTTTGTTCGGCGGGTGGAGGTGTTTCTCTCTTCGGGTCCGGAGCGGACAGTTTTAATGGGGGACTGGAATGCAATCCTGGACCCCAGCATAGATAAGGTCGGGGGGTTAGAGGGTCGAGAGGGTGTGAAAGCAGCCTGTCTGACCTGATGGCCTCGTGCGATCTGGTCGATAGGTTCCGTCTGGATCACCCCGAAAGGGAGATGTGGACGTGGAAATCTAGCTCGGCCGCATGTACAAGTACATACTTACACAGGATGTTAATTAGAAGGGGCCATATAGATTTCCTATCTTGTCCCACGTTCAACTGGTTAGGTCATTCGGACCACAAACCCGTTTGAAATTAGGTAATAGGCTTAGGTTGGCAGGCTACTGGAAAATGAACGCCTCCTTATTGGAGTCGGTCGACTTCCCGGAGCAGCTGACATCACTAATTCAGAGGGAGTTAGTGGGGGCGGTTACCGGGAGTAGATGATGGGTTAATCTTAAGGCTACCATTAGGCGCTTTTGTGTCCAATACAGCCAACGCCTCGCGTTAACTAGCGCTCAGACCAAAAGGCACTTAGAGGATAGATTGACCCGGGCGGTGGCAGGGGGGATTCCCTAGATCTAGTTCTAGTTAAGGGGGACCTCAGTCGCTTGGCTAACGAGCGATATGAAGGTCAAAAAATTAGGGCTAGGTTAGAAAAAGTCTCCAACGAAGCCGTGAACGTTGACGCTGTTGAGCGTAAGGCTGCCCTAAGACGTGGCTCGGACGGGTACATTCGGGAGGTGAATAACCTGGGAGGACGCCCTCTTGTGTCGACACGGGAGATCTGCAATGGGTTTCGGCAACATTTGGAGGAACGCTTCACCCAACTACCCAGACTCCGCGGCCAGGAGTTTGGCAGCTATTTAGCTGGCTCGCCCCGCCTTACTGCGGCCCGAGCGGCTAGTTGCGAGGGGGTGGTTACGGAGCGTGAGGTCATTACTGCGTTGAAGCAGGTTGGCCACAACAAATCTCCGGGGCTCGATGGTTTGCCCTACGAATTGTACTTGAGGCTGTCGCCCATGTTTGTGCCCCTTTTGACGGGCGTGTTTAACCACTGGTTTGCCCAGGACTCGATCCCGAGGCAGGTAACCAAAGGAGTGGTCACGCTTCTGAAGAAGGGAAACCAACATGGTGGGGGGAACTTAGATGATTATAGGCCAATCACTCTGCTTAACGCAGATTTCAAGATTTTGGCCCGCGTTCTTGCGAATCGACTGTAGGTGGTTATCGGCTTGGTCGAATCGGATCAGAACTACGCTGTGAAGGGTCGATCGATTCAAAACAATCTGCATTTGATTCGCACGATCTTAGAGGGGGTAGAAGACGACACAGTAGCCGCGCTGATCAATTTAGATCAGTCCAAGGCGTTCGACAGGGTGGACTATGGGTTCCTGAGGGCTGTTGTGGAAACCGCCGGCTTTGGTCCGGACTTCCGCAAGTGGATCTCCGCCCTGTATCGTGATCCCGCGGTGGTGGTGCAATGTAATGGTAGGTTGTCGGAGTCCTTTGGGGTCTCCCGGTCGGTGCGGCAGGGTTGTCCGCTGTCGCCTCTGCTTTATGTCCTGGCGTTGGAGCCCTTCCTTCGCAAATTAAGGGACGAGGCGGCGAGACCAGTCCTACGCGGCATAGCTCTGCCTGGCGGCAATGTTGCCAGGGAGTCCGCGTACGCCGATGACGTCATCGTGTTCATCGCACGACGAACCGACATTGAAGCGGTGATAGAGGCGATCGCTGAGTATGAAGTTGTCACAGGGACCGTGATTAATCGCAGCAAGTCCGTTGGCTTGCGGTTGGGCGCCTGGACCGGGGTAAAACCGCTTCCAGGCGCGTTCGGCTGGACAGATGGCCCAGTAAAGATCCTCGGTGTGTGGTTCGGGCCGGACCTCCAGCTGGACAAGAATTGGTCGGAAGTACAGACTAAGGTCGAGTCGTCAGTAGGGACTTGGATTCGGAGGAAATTGTCCTTGAAGGGTCGCGCGGAGGCATGTGCTACGTACGTGTTTCCTTTGATCCTTTACCGTTTATCTGTTCTTCCCCTGCCTGCCGACAGCTGTAAGGCTTTAGAGCAACTCCTGTTCAAACTTCTTTGGGTAGGAGGAAAGCCGTAGTCCGTAGACAGGTCTGTACACAGAAGCTTAGCGAAGGAGGCTTAGGGATGCCTGATCTGCAAAGTCACAAGCACGCAGAAAGATTGGCATTCCTGAGTCGGACACTGATGGAGGAAACGCCCTGGGTCCCTGGGTACCAGTCGTGGAGCAAGCTTTCCCACGGCTCATATCCAACCCTGCCGCTGAAGGTCGCCGAAGACCGGCAGGAGAAAGGTGTTTCCTGACCGAATGCCGAGCCGCCCCTAGGGCATTGCCGGGGTCTAGTGACCTTGCACGGCCCAGGTGGTTGCTATATAGGGATGTAGTGGAGGCGACTGCGAAAGACCCGCTGGTGGAGCGGCTACATCTGTCGAGGGGGGAGGTTCTCTCGCTGTCGAGTTGGGCGCCTGCCGGTAGTTACATTAACAACGCAGAATTGTCACTTACTAGTCCGGGACGCGCTGCCACTCTTTGGCAAACTAGCCAGGGATTATCGGGATAGGGATTATTACTATCCCCCGTGCCCACGCTGCAATGATGAAGCAGAGAGGGAGACGAGAGAACACGCGTTCTTTCTTTGCAGTGGGGTGCGGAGTCTCTGGGAGTATGCGGAAGGGGTAACGGCTCGCATCGACCCCGAGCAGTCGGTGCCACTTGATTTGGCGTACGTAGTCGACAACGTGGATCCGCCGTTTGACAGGGAGAAACGGTTGGGGTTTCTAGCGATCCTAGCGGTGGCTAGGTTAGTGACGTGGGTTTCACGTCTGGACATTGTCTATAGGGGGCAATCTGTTTCTGATCACGATCTGGTCGTTCGTTTTAAGCATCAACTTAAAACGAAAATCAGATGTGATTGGAAAAGATTGCCCCACATCGACTTTGATAGGAGATGGGTGCACAACACTAGTTTGTGCATCCGACGAGGCGCTAGATTTCAGTTCGTGTTTCCTCCCTAGTTGTATTGGTCCTAGGGTTATGAGGTTTCTTTTTTCTCGGAACCCAGCCCCATCAAGACAAGTAATATAAGGTTCACTTTATAATATTGGGTAGGTGTAAGGCTAGATAGGTAGTAACTACCAAGAGTGGATAGCTTGTGCTTTTTATAGGGCCTAGGTTAGGGTAGTATGCGTGTGGATCCTGTTCCCATAGCTTTTTTTTATTTTTTGATAGATTGGCACTAGGAGAGCTTCTACAGATGCCCAAAAGTCCACTTGTTTTATTTTGTCCCAGGCCTATTTCCCCCATTACGTACTTTATCTTGGAAGACGCCATCCATCCCTATTATCCCCGACCCTAATTTATTTTTTCATACTTGTCCCTAGTTCCTCCACTCCCCTTAACGGAACGACCTGCTTGCTTTCACCCTTCCCCCCCGGGGGAAGAGGACCAGAAGACAGTGGGCGTTTCCTATGACAGACCAGCCGTTAGGTAGGGAGGGTCCCCTAACTAACCCGCCCCCATAGGCATTTTGTTAATTTCTTTTCTTTTTCGTTCTTTTTGGGTGTATGCTAGTTTGCCCCCGTCCCCATCATCTCACCCCCATTACAAAAAAAAAAATTAAAACTCTTTAGTTTGTATATATTTTCCCCCCTTTAGTTTTTTTGTATATAATATCATATGTTTTTATTCTTTTTATCACAGCGTGAATGTCGCCTGCCATCCCGTAAACTGGGGAGCTGTTATTTTAAGTAGGTCCGGGTAAGAATGTTAGGCAAAACAGTGCATGATAGAAAATCTAGTGTAGGTTTTATAATAAAGTACTTGCTATCTTACGCAAGTCTAGCTAAGGACTAGAAAAGACCCCTTTTTCCCAACTCCCCCTTACTGGCCTTAGTGCCTAAGCTTCCTCGTACCCCAAATGAGGCCTTGGCAGTAGATAATGCCAAGGCCGGGGACGAGGGGCTAAATATCATTCATAACATAATACGATGCGTATCCTTTACCGAGAAAGATTTTTTTTTTTAATTTGGATTGCGGAGCGAATTGTATCTCAATTAGCATATTAAGAGAATAAACACATTAGTTGTTTTACATTTAATAATATGTTTTGTTTCGGTGTTCATATATTCTTTATTAATGCTCTAATTATAATATTGAGCATCCGCTATCGTATTAGACACTGTATTATATCCGCCGTGGCATTCAATAATATATACGAAATCTGGACGTTGTTTATTATGACCACTGTTACATCGTTGCCACTTATATAGCACGAATGCATGTAAAATTAACTTCAAGTAAGAACGGTATCACTCTTAGTCTGGCCATGAAGGTTTGAACAGACATTCGTATAACATCTTCAAGCGCGAACATGTCTCGAAACGATATTGTGTAAACCTTTAATTTTTTAGACTGTTTCATTTTGATTTATATATATTTTAGATATTCTCTACACGCAATCAATATATCTATAAAAGTGAACTTGTCTGTGTATCTGCGTGTCTGTGTACATTTCCCTACGCAATAACTGTAAATTTTTAGTCTACAGACTCGAAATTTAATATGAACGGTACTGAAATTTGGGGAAAACGATGGGATCGGTTTTGAGCCAGAAATTTGCCGATTAAGGGATCAAATTTCAACGATTTGACCTTTGAGAACTCTACGAGATTCCTCCGACAATTTTGGCTCTAAGCACTAGAAATTTTAGATATAGGTTCCTTGGACATGGACCTAACTTAATAACGTGATTTTGGCCCAAAACAATAAATGTGAAGGGGTCATAATAGGTGTCAAAGGTTTAAAAAAAATTGACTTCTGCGATCTCTTCCAAATTACACAGCAATTTCTGGTCTTATATTTGAAATTTTACATAAAGGGTATTCAGAAATGGGGCAAGCTTTTACATCAGTTATGGTCGAAAATCTTTAGTTACCAAAATATAAATGTATGAATGTATGTCTGGTGTCATGTGCCTTAAACTTTCAATAGAGGCGACGGATTTTACCAAGATCAGTGTCGTTTTACGCGTCGATCTTCCAGACGACAAATATCGAAAAATTGGCTAAAAGCATTAATATATTCCCCTTCAAATAGGAACTGTTCTACAGGGGGGGGGTCACTTTTTTCGCCGATATTTTTAAAGTTATCCTCTCCTTCAGATTGTCTAGCCTTAATTAAAAAGAAAAATGTCGCTTCCGGTTTGGCAGTGGTCGTAACAGCATAAACGTTAGGTTTTACCCCGTTCTTTTCCTCCTTTGCGGTACGGGTGCGAGCCTGCCTTCCTACTACCACTTTTTTTTTCGCTCAACATACACATCCAAACATCCGGGAAAGGCCATTTTAAAATGCTTGTATATCTATAAAAGTGAGAGAGGCAGCCATGCTAGTAGTAAATATTCTGATATAATGAAACTTTTAAATGTGAAACCGTTCGGCGAATCCTCCTCCTACAACAACAACAACAAAATAAATAAAAACAAAAAAAAATAAATAAAATAAAAAAACAGGTCGTGAATTATCTGATAATCCTCCTCCTACAACAAGATCAATAAAAAATACAACAACAACAAAATAATTTAAAAAAAAATAATAACATCAGGTTGTGAATGATCTGATAAGTTAAGTGCGTAGACGGATGCACAGCATCCAGATATATATTGGCAGAGTGAAGATTGTACCCGAGGTCGAATAGTAAGGAAAAATGATAATAATTATAGGTAAAAGAAAAAAAGAAGACAAGCCGATGAAATAACCCAAACGAGTAGATCGCATGTGATTATAATCAGTAAAAAGAAAACACCTGCTAAATTTTAGATTTCCGTGTCAGATGATCACAATGTAAAGATGGAAATAGCAGAAAAACTAAACCCATAAATGCATGTTGGCAAATACCTGTACATAATGGAAAGAAAATTACTTTAATAACAACAAATATGCGGGTCCAATGTTGCCCGAGAATTAATGAGCATACGAGAACCCCTACATTTCCAATACGTTTATTATCATCGGAATCTGAGAACTCTTCCATTTTTCAATCAGTCCGGGACCTTACGCGGTGAATTGAAAGAAAGCTTTACATGCCTTCCCGAACTGACTTAATCCACAACATAATCTGCTTTAAACTGTAGAACACTTACTGTTTATTAAAAAAAATTGCTAGCACGTCGCTCACCATTGCCTGATCGTAAAATACACTTAAATATGTTTTTTTATTATGCATATTCTCTATTTATTATTATATAACTTGTGAGAAAAAAATAAAATGGGCCAAGAGTGAAAGAAGGAAGAGATCAATTTTTGAATATTTTACCATGAATTTCTTAATTTTAACTGAAATTTTCTATTTTGCAAATAATTATTATTACAGCATATAATAAGTGGAAAAAGTAAATGGTATAACTGCATCTTAGCGAGAATATAAAAAAAAAACGAATTGCAGGATTAAGGATGTCAAAATGATTTACAAGCAGATTTTTGATATTTTAAGAAAAGAAAATGTAGTGAAGCGAATTGATCAAAGGTTCGCAGTTGAACGCTTGGTAAAAGGGGAATTTGGATATGGTTTCCATAGCGCATTCATTTTGAAGGACGACCACAGGTTTAAATTAACTGTTTTTAAGGATTGAAAGAAAACTTATGTTGACCGTAGCAAATAATTCCTAAACAAGGGCTGGAAATTCACTTTCTAGATATGCAATATCTAGACGAATGAAAGAATGAGATTTTATTCTCAAAGAAGACATTTTTAATCCAAGAACATCAATGATATAAATAGATTTTTCTCGTGTTATGGCAAGGAAAATATAAACTGGTTCAGGAATGTTTATTGAAATTTCAATAATCAAGATTTTTTCTTGTTAGTGATGCTCCTTAATGATACAATCATTTAAAAAGTTGGTACTAGTGAACCGATTGATCCGTGCTGAAATAACGTTATTTAAAAAGCCATTATTTACATGGGGAGGGGAGGGTGTGTTGTACCTATTCTCTACTTTAACCTTACAATTGAATAAATACAAAAAAGCACTTTAATTTTACTTGGAAATACGATTTAAGAAATAGCTCGGATCAATAAGTGCACTAGCACCCAAAAGTTAATATCAACTAAACCAAAACTGCCCTAAAATGCTAGAATAGCTCAGATATAAATGCGTTTTATGTTAAATTCGAAGGCAAAACTAAAATGGTTTCGGTCTCGGTTATCGCTAATGGCACTCAAATAATCTATATTTCAAAAATTATTTAATCAATAATACTTTGTAAGTCTTGGTTTCGGTTTCCAGTTTAGCTGATAGGAACTTAGTAATCTGTTTTTATGAAAAATTTCGGGCAGAATTCTAACTAGGTTTTTGTTTTGGTTTTAATTATATTTAAATATATATATATGTGTGTGTGTGTATATGTATATATTATATAACTTTAGTACCTTCAGCTATAATTGAACACACACACGCACACACACATATATATATATATATATATACATTATATATATATATATATATATATATATATATATATACTACCAAAAGTACCAGTCGTTGACTGGGTTCAAACGCAGCCTACAGAAAATGGACTCTGATTTATGAAAGTATTATTATTTATGAAAAGAAAGGGTTGTAAAGATATAGCTTGAAATTTGGAGGTATCAAAACCAAAGCAAAATATGATGAACAAAAAATAAAATAGATCAACCCCATAATTTATTATACCATACATGTTCACACTGAAACACTTATCGCAATATTCTGTGGATCTATATTAAAAAAAAACGATGTTAAACTTTGTGACATATTTCACTTATATGAGGGTCAGGCGCGAACGAACACTCCATAATTTTATTATACCATATTTTTTTCAACTGAAGCATAATTACCAAAGTACACTTACGCAGATAGATGTGAAAGGTCTTAAATTAAAGTGTGCCTATTTTCATTCTATGGTGACCAGGCGCGGTCGCAGATCCCACAATTTTATTATACAATCCATATATAAGTTAAAACATACTTATCAAAGTATTATTATGAATATCTATATGAATAACACTTCGAAACGTTTTTTTTTAATTTTTTCATTCCCGTACTTTGTTGCCCAAGCGCGAAAGCAGTCCCCACAATTTTAATGAACCACCGTTCTGCAGGATCAAACATACACACTCCTGTGTCTGGATACATCTTCTATCATTATATGTAATCAGTTTTTGTTTTTTAAATAGTAAACCATATAGCAGTCTATTCGTAAACATACCCACGCACAGCCATTCAGCTTTATATTATATATATATATATATATATATATATATATATATATATATATATATATATATATATATATATACCAGCTTTGCTCCTTAAAATTCATTTGTGAAAACATAAAAATCGCATATAAGGCCGATCATCAAGCTAGAACCCCATACAGACCATACATTCTAATAATTGCATTGACA
The DNA here is from genome assembly GCF_053919585.1 of Euprymna scolopes. Lineage (NCBI taxonomy): Eukaryota > Metazoa > Mollusca > Cephalopoda > Sepiida > Sepiolidae > Euprymna > Euprymna scolopes. The sequence continues at coordinate 110,511,826 of NC_136494.1, forward strand.
TCTCCAGCAACATTTCTCTATCGAGGTCTCTTATGACTGCTTCAATAAACTTACTCCTGGAAACGCATGGGAAAGTGAACCTCTTTAGGCTACTTGGGATTATATCAAAGGATTCAGATAAAAACACACTATAAAAGTCCAGTTTCAGTCGAACGGATCTTCGACTTGCATCTTCCAGTCAAGAGCCTTTGACTAGCAAAAGATTCCGAGCCTGTTTGTTAATATGTATACAAACGTGGGGTTTACTTCTTTGCTCTCAATCCTATTATTATGGATATGTCATTGTACACGCCTTTATTAATCACGATCTCACACTTTCCCTATTCAGAGCTTTATTTAATTGATATGGTTTGGTTGGTTTGGTTGTTTTCGTTTTACGGCATATCAACCCTTTTCGGGTTATTTAATGCCGAATCCAAAGATTTTGAAGAAAATTTTTTTTAATATAATATATTTGTTGTTTTCATGTCGATTTCTATTAAACCCCTAGTTGAGACCCTAACAGGTACTACCACTCCGGGTCAGAGTTGACCTGGGAGCAATGGTCATTAAAGGGGGGCTCCACACTCCCCAAACCCCACAAGCTGGGGCCTCAGCACAGGATACAGTTTCAAGTCATATCCAGGACCCCCATTTAGGGACTTTTACCCTATTCAGCGGGGCAGTCGGCGTATTCTAATGTCCCACCGTCATATAAATTGATATGTATTATATTGAAATTAATTCTATTTGAAAAATATGAATAATATACAAATAATTGCGTGATACATAAAAAAAATTAAACTCTTCTTTCTGAAATTCCATCAATTCTCATTGGCTGAGAGCTGAAAAATACATTATTCCGGATTAAACATCTAATTTCATAATAGGCCACGCAAGACATTTTCAAATATAGCGTCTTTCGCTACCCGAGCCAACACGTTTATAAATATTATACCAAATACAAAAATATTAACCGTTTATAATCAGAAATGTAGGTACTGAAAATCTTACTGATAATGTTACAGTACAAACCCCGACAAAATCACAACGCAAACGCCCCCCCTACAAAAAAGATCCCTAAAACAAAAATAAAACAACTATTTACGTGTTGCATTGTCTTTTCGCGTTCGATTCTCTTAGATTAAGCGACTACGATGTTATTATGTTTGTTTGTTTGTTTGCTTTTCGTTTACTTTGTTTTATAACTGGGCTTTTATTTTTTATTTGTTTTAATTTAATTTTTCTATATTCATGCACAAATTAACATAGCGCAGATACCCCCACAAAAACTTTAAAAAATGTAATATAACATTAATATTTTCGGGTGCCATTGCTTACTGCCTTGCGGCAAAAACCACTTAGAATCAAGGTATGTATTAAACTAAATCAGTTTGTCTACGAGGTGATTTATAGGTGTATGTTTGATTAAAGACCAATTCCCCAGTTTTTAAAATAAATGTGTACTTTAGCTCCGGCTACACACTTTTCTTTAAAATGAGGACATTAAGGGGTTTTTCACTATGCTGAGTAAGAGAATCTCATTTATATGTGACGTATACAAGTACTTTCCGAGATATAAATCCATTTATTATGCACTTTAAAATACTGGCTGTCAGATTAAAATGCACGGGCAAAAACAAATTTTATTCTATCCAACATAGCCCCTCCCAATTTTCTTTCTTATTCATAGTATTTACGCGTCGGGACCTGACAGCGATTATCGAGGTTACATTTTGGAAAAATATTTTGACACTCCCCCCGCATAAAATTGTATGTCTATTTCGAAGCCGTTATTAACATAATAAGGTTTGGGGTTTCGAAATCCGTTTTTTACATGATGAGGTTGGGGGTTGGTCAACGACACCAACAACAACCGAACTATTATTTTTTCTCGAAGGGGGCATGGTTTTACCGGGAAATAAATTGTACCACCGTGCAACGTCGGATAACGGGTCCTGCTTATAATGAATAATGACCAAACTTTTCCTTGATAGAACTCACTAAGGAGACCTCGACCGCGCGGCTAAATAACAGTCTGAGTATTACGTACTTAACCTTAGGTTAGAAAGAGTGTCATGCGAAGCCTTGAATGTTAACACGTCAGAGTTTATATCTCCATACCAGTGCAGATCAGAAAATTACATTCGCAATGTTCAGAGCCTGGTAGGACATGATCTTGTATAGTGCTGGTATCGTATCTGACTTTGCTGCCATGGGTTTGGCGACTATTTTGATGGCTCAATCCGCCTAGAGGCGGCTACTTGTGACGACCAACTTACAGTAAGTAAGCTAAAGTAAGTCGACTACATAAAATCTCCAAGACTCGATGGTCACCCTTACGAATGCAGCTTGAGGATGTGATATATCCCTTCCGATTCTGACGAGTGTTTAACTACTGGGTTCATACGACGTCCATTCCGAGACAGGTTAGCAAAAGTGAAGTCGTCATTCTGAAGAAAAAGAAGAAGAAGAAGAAGAAGAAGAAGAATAAGAAGAAGTCGAAGGACACATATGTTGGGGGATGGGGCTAGATGATTTTTAGGTCCATTACCCTGCTAAACACAGATTTAAAGATTTTGGCACGCGTTCTTGCGGACCAGTTGCAGTTCGTTATCACTGACTTTGTCGAATCTGATCGGAATTACGCTGTAAAATTAGAAATCAATTCAAAACAATTTGCCCTTTTTTCCGCACGATCACAAGGGGTTAAGAAGACGACAGCGAAGCTGCACTGATCAAGTTCGCTTAGTTCAAGGCTTTCAATAGGTTCGATTATGGTTTCTTGGTATCTTTTCTAGAGGCTGGCGAGTTTAATCAAGACTTTTGCAGAAGGATGTACAGTCTGTATACCTGGCCGACGGCCGTCGTTGAGTTGAATGAGATAAGTTGAAACATTACATTTATTTCTCAGTCAGTACATTGAGATTGCCCGCTGTCGCCACTGTTTTACGTACTTACGCTGGAACCCTTCCTCCGCAAATTGAGGATGGGGTAGATTCGACTGCCCCTGCACGAAATTGCTCTTCATGGCGGTGTGTGCGCCAATTTTTCCGCGTATGCCGATAATGTGACGGCGTGTGTCTCGAAAATGAGAGACATTTTCACCGTTATAAAGGGGCCCAAGCCCTACGAAATGTCGATAGTAATCCTTAGCAAATCCAACGGCCTAAGGTTGTCTACCTGGAGGGGCACTGCTTTGCAACCAGGTTGTTTCAATTGGACTGATGGCCTGATTCGGATCCTTAGTGTGTAGTTTAGGCCGGATCACAAGTTGGACAATAATTATTGGAAGTACAGGCAAAGTTAACGTGTCTGTGTGAATTTTTCTTCGATGACGTATTTCCCTAAACGGTATGACAGAGGCATGCTCCGCTTACACTTTTCCGCCAATAATTTACCGATTTTCTGTGCTGTCACTGCTTGCGAACTGCTTAACTGAGATAATGCGTTCCTATTTTTCGCTTCTATGGAACGAGGGGAAGGCGTCTGTTCGTAAACAGATCTGCACTCAACGTCTGATTGATGGGGGCTTGGAAATGCCGGAATTTGCAAACCACAAACATGCCGAGAGATTAGCATTTCAAAGTAGAACTGTGACAGAAGAGTTTCCATGGAGACTTGCGATCGAGGCAGTGTATGCTTGATTACTTGGAAGAATGCCGCCGTAAGCCAATGGGTTTAATGCAGTTATTTAACTAATACCGTTGCGCTTTTAGTGCTGCTACCGATAAGTGATCTCAACCTGTCTATAAAGGCACTATATCGAGATTTGGTGGTAGGGACTGCTTCGGACATATAGCTGAAACTGCTAGACGAGGAGGTACGCTTTCAGTGGCATTGGAAGGCAGGCTGGAGTTATAACAATGATTCTGAATATTCTATGACATGGCGATTGGTGCGCAATGCACTATATTTCAATGGCATTGTGCATTGGTCAAATTGTAAACTCCTTTAGCGAACGTTACCTGGATGACAAAATAGAAACAGGTGAGAACGTTTTCCTCAATTGCTTCGCGCTACCTGAATTTTTTACTATGTTAGTTGTGTAACGACTTGCATCGTCCCCGAGCAGGTGATGGACTTAGTGTTAGTAGTCTACAACATGGATACGCTGTGTCGTATGGAATAACGATTAGTATTATTTGCGATATTAGGCGTAGGTAGACTAGTAGTGTGGCTTTTTGCATTGCAATCCAGCGTGGGTGTTGTCGCCATCGCATTACGATCTGATTTCGCATGTTAAATATCAGATTCCAATAAAATAAGATATGATAGGAGATTGTTATTCGCGATATTCAAACTTAGGTGGATTCACACCTCCAGTTTATGCATATATGGTCGAAACAAGTGTGAGCACACGCCGACATAAGGTCTGGACAGGAAATACCAACAAAAACGTCCCTTTGTTTGTTCTGTAAATGAGTCAGGTTCCCTATTTATTTTAGGTGTAACAATACACCGACGAATTCTCTTTATCGGTAAAGTTATTTTCATTTCTCAGCCCTACGAGATGGTATTATGCTGGGGGTCACCGCACACAAAGAGCCCCTCCCAACATGTTTTGGCCGTATTCTACCAACTCTCCCTACAGGAAGGGTTTTTTTTCTGTTGTTCCGCTATTGCCGAAAACAACGAGTACTTCTACAACTGGAATCGATTGACACTAAAATACTTAGCATTTAATTAAATCCATTTTCTTTTTATCGTAACTTTTATTAATTTTGGGATGTATCAAGGTCTAGTAATATCCAATCCTCCTCATTCGACATATTTTTCTTTTTCTTTTCATGTTTATTGTTTCTTTCTTTTATGTTTGTGCATACAATTTTGATTCTTTTGTTTAAAACATTCATTTTTTTCGTTTGTAAATAAAAAAAGGGTTATGATTTTGCAAATAAAATTTATAACAAATTCATTCATGTGGGGATATTTTAAATAGCTTAAACACAGAGAGTGAATGAGGTATTACGGTGAGTAATAATCTAACTTTAGGAATAAAGTTGATAAGCCCTGACCCTCATTCCACACACTCAATCCCTTTAGGCTGAATGCCACATTGTTTCAAAGGACCGCCTAATTCTTCATAAAATATTAGTAATAAAGTGTTGTATAAAAATGGGAGGAGGGCCCTAGCAATAAATGAAAATAAAATAAAACTTTAAAAATCAAAAACATTACCTAATCGGATATCACTGAGGTGAGATAAAATATGATTGGTCAAAAAGTCCTCACATTTCTTATAAATAAAAATAAATTCGTAATTATAGCAGATGTGACTTGTAAGCAAGAGGAAGCTGTTACGGAGTTTACGAACATGGCTGATATGAGTGTTACACCTGCAGACACCCTCACAACAAAGAAGCCATTCTTCCATGTAGAATGGGGTTTTGACTATCGAACCACGCTCTACTCCGTGGTGGGCGTGGTTCTTTTCATCGGGCTTGTATTTTTGATAAGGGCCTGTTGCATGTACTACAGGACACGTGCTAGAACGAAGAATATCGCTGATCCCATGATGAAAGTGCACTACCAAAGTGCCGCTTCCGAATAAAAGACCCAACCGCAACACGAAATCGACTCTAACAATTCGTAGATGGTTGGGTTTAAACATCGGACACAATTGAACTGATAGGTCCCTTTTCTGCAACTAAATTACAAGTGATTTTTATCGAAGTCTTTCCAATATAGTTGAGCTTGATTTTACATACTAAAAATCATTAGTAATTGTGACGAGCTTTTATTTTTATTGTAAACTACAATATAACTGATTATGCATGTTAAAATCAATTGAAATGACATTTTATCCGTTTAAACTGTTTCTTTAAGCTGAGAATGCAAATTTTGAATGAACGATATCTCGACTGACTATGGGATTAGACTTTAGTCAATTGTCCTCTTTGAGCGTTAAACGTACTATTGTACGTCTTTGTATTATCTACATTTTTAATCCTTTTCGTGCGCATATTGCTGAATTAGTGCATGAAGTAATTGTATTACTCTAAAAACTGGAGTAACTTGCTTTTTTATGCGTTTTATCTGTTATCTACTAAACAAGTAGATACATTTTATCATTCTCGTCTATATTTCACCGACTTTTAAAAATTTCTTTAGTTTTACTAACAACTCTAGATTAGGTAGTTCTGTAGCAAATGTATTTTCAATGGCGGATACTATTTTCACTTCTAGCAGAAAATAAACTGCGCTTCTAAATTTGAATTGTTTCTAAAACCAATAACTGCTAATATCGTCGTTTGGATTAAACAAGTCGGCGTTTCGATAATCCCGAACGTAGAAATCACAGCGTTTTAAAACTATATGCATGCCTTAAAATAGATTATCCCTATTGAAAATGATTATCACAGGATTACGAAGACTCTATACTAACCTTTTTAATCGTCACTCTTTTCGTTAAACGGTCTGTTAAGACCTCGAATCTCATTGCATCCTTTTGTGCCCGTTCGAATCCCCAAAACTAGAATATTTCAATCGTTAAAATGTACTGCCGATAAATTATTACTGCGTTCTATTCCCACTTTGGCGTTTTTTTTTTCTCTTTATACATCATTTCACTTTGTTACATTGAATGAGTCCCTTCACTTTATCAACTCTGTTAACTTGACCCTGTTCCATCAACGATGAAATTAAGTAATCTGCAGAGATGTTCAATTGTATATTTTTAGTAAGTGAAATTAGAAATAGTGATTTTACGTAAATCAAGTGTAGGATTAAACATGATTTCTAATGGTACTTTTATTTTCTTTAATAACACCGTTTAAACTTTGTCATTAACATTTTTTTCGTTAAACAAACCTGCAGCTATAACCTCAGCCTACTGTATACAATGTATATTTTATGGAAACTTAAAATACGCCAGTTAAAAAGACGCAAATAAAGTGGAAATTAACAAATATATGTGCGTACTTAAAAAAAAAACCTATATTTTACTAAGATGTATTTGTTTCGTTTCATATTAAAACTGATTTTTTTATATGTAGATATAAAAGTGAATTATCTACGACTTTGTATATTAATGTTTTCAACACATCCCTGTAAACAAGTGAGATTAGTTTAGCATGCGATTACGTATGGATATCATGAGAAACTTGTCGGGAAGTAAAACCGGAGTTCTTTCGAAATTAATTTTGCCTACGAATTTAACATAAAAAAGCTGATATCTGAGCTATTCTAGCATTTTAGGGCAGCTTTTTATGCAGTTTTGGTTGAGGTGATATTAACTTTTAGGTGCTAGTGCACTTACTGATCCGAGCTATTTTAAAATTGTATTTCCAAGTTTAATTAAAGTGCTTTTTTTATTACTTCAATTGTAAGCTAAAAGTTGAGAATAGGTAGAGCACACCCGCCCCTCCCCATGTATATAATAACATTTTAAATAACGTTATTTCAACACGGATCAATAAGTGCACTAGTACCAACGTTAAAAATGATTGTACCGTTCAGGAGCATCACTAACAAGCCAAAATCTTGATTATTGAAATTTCAATAAACATTCCTGAACCAGTGTGTTTCTTGTCATAACACGCGATAAAAAATGGCTTCTTTGAGAATAAAATCTCATTCATTCATTCGTCTAGATATTGTATATCTTGAAAGTGAATTTCCAGCCCTTGTTTAGGAATTATTTGCTACGATCAACATAAGTTGGCAATCCTTAAAAACAGTAAATTTAAGCCTGTGGTCGTCCTTCAAAATGAATGCCCTACGGCAACCATATCCAAATTTTCCTTTTAACAAGCGTTTAACTTCGAACCTTTGACCAATTCGCTTCACTATATTTTCTTTTCTTAAAATATAAAAAATCTGCTTGTAAATCATTTTGGACAGCCTTAATCCTGCAATTCGTTTTTTTTTATATTCTCGCTAAGATTCAGTTATACCATTTACTTTTTCCACTTATATGCCGTAATAATAATGATCTGTAAAATAGAAAATTTCAGTTAAAATTAAGAAATTAATGCTAAAATATTAAATTTGATCTCTTCCTTCTTTCACTCTTGGCCTATTTTTTTTGTTTGTTTTTGTGTTATTTTTTTTTTTTTTTTTGCTAACGAGTGTAATATAATGATTAATAGGAAATATGCATTAATATAAAAAAAAATCATATTTAAGTGTATTTTACGATAGGGCAATGCCGGGCGACGTGCTAGCAATTTTTTGTTAATAAACAGTAAGTGTTCTACAGTTTTAAGCAGATTATATTGTGGATTAAGTCAGTTCGGGAAGGCATGTAAAGCTTTCTTTCAATGCACCGCGTAAGGTCCCGGACTGATTGACAAATGGAAGAGTTCTCAGATTCCGATGGTAATAAACGTATTGGAAATGTAGGGGGTCTCTTATTCTCATTAATTCTCGGGCAACATCGGGTCAACATATTAGTTGTATTAAAGTATTTTTTTTTATTTATCTTGTTGTTGTAGTATCAAACGGTTTCACATTTAAAAGTTTCATTATATCAGAATATTTACTACTAGCATTGCCACCTCTCTCACTTTTATAGATATACAAGCATTTTAACATGGCCTTCCCCGGATGTTTGGATGTGTATATTGAGCGAAAAAAAAACACAAAAAGTGGTAGTTGGAAGGCAGGCTCGCACCCGTACCGCAAAGGAGGAAAAGAACGGGGTAAAACCTAACGTTTATGCTGTTACGACCACTGTCAAACCGGAAGCGACATTTTTTTTTTAAATAAGGGCTGGACAATCTGAAGGAGAGGATAACATAAAACATATCGGCGAAAAAAGTGACCTCCCTGTATAAAAGTGCCTATTTGAAGGGGAATATATTAATGTTTTAGCCAATTTCATATTTGTCATCTAAAAGATCGACCTTTAAAACAATACTGATCTTGGTAAAATCCGTCGCCTCTATTGAAATTTTAAGGCAGACATGTAAACATACATACATACATACATTTATATATTGGTAACTAAGATTTTCGACCATAACTGATGAAAAAGCTTGCCCAATCTCTGAATACCCTTTATGTAAAATTTCAAATATTAGACCAGAAATTGTCTGAGTAATTTGGAAAAGATCGAAGAAATCAATATTTTAAAAATTTTGCCTTCTATTATGACCCCTTCAAATTTATTGTTTTGGCCAAAATCAAGTTATTAAGTTAGGTCCATGTCCAAGGAACCGATATCTATAATTTCTAATGCGTAGAGCCAAAATTGTCGGAGGAATCTCGTAGAGTTCGCAAAGGTCCAATCGTTGAAATTTGACCCCTTAATCGGCAAATTTCTGGCCCAAAATCGATCCCATCAATTTTCCAAAATCTCAGTACCCTGTATATCTAATTTCGAGTCTGTAGACTAAAAAATTACAGTTATTGCGTAGGGAAATGTAAACAGACATGCAGATACAGACAGGTTCACTTTTATAGATATATTGATTGCGTGTAGAGAATATTAAAAACATATATAAATCAAAATGAAACAGTCTAAATTAATGAAAGGTTCACACAATATCGTTTCGAGAAATGTTCGCGCTTGAAGATGTTATACGAATGTGTGTTTTAACCTTCAAGGCCAGACTAAGAGTCAAATCGTTCTTACTTGAAGTTAATTTTACATGTATTCGTGCTATATTAGTGGCAACGATGTAACAGTGGTTATAATAGACAGCGTCCAGATTTCATATATATTATTGAATGCCACGGCGGATATAGAGAGTGCCTGATATGATAGCGAATGCTCAATATTATAAATAGAGCATTAATAAAAAATATATCAACACCAAAACAAAACGTATTATTAAATGTAAAACAACTCATGTGTTTATTCTCTTAATATGCTAAACGAGATATAATTCGCTCTGTAATCTAAATGAAAAAAATATTTCACTGTAGAGGATAAGCATCGTGTTTTGTTATGAATGCGTTATACATTATTTATATTCATTTATTTCAGCATTGAAAAGAAAACTATTGTGCTAATGTAGAATAGTAATCTATACATTAATACCATAGCATATGCGTGTTATTTTGTGTGTCGATTTTACATCTGCGTCGTTTATTTTTTATGTAGTTCCACTTCCTGTAATAAATAATTTTACCAATAATTATTTATATGTTTTGGTTTCGGTTTCGATAATAGCTGATGCCACTAAAGTCATTTATTCTTTAATACATAGTTTTATGAATAATTCCTAATAATTTTGGTTTCGGTCTCGGTTATCGCTAATAACACTCCAATAATCTATATTTTAAAAATTATTTCATCAATAATACTTCGTAAGTCTTGGTTTAGGTTTCGAGTTTAGTTGATAGCAACTTAGTAATCTGTTTGTTTATGAAAAATGGCAGGAATAATTCTTCATAGGTTTGTGTTTGTGTTTCAATTATAGATGAAGGAACTAAAGTTTTATATATATATATATATATATATATATATATATATATAAGCTTTACTCCTTAAAATTCATTTGTGAAAACGTAAAACTCGCATATAAGGCCGATCATCAAGCTAGAACCCCATACAGACCATACATTCTTATAATGAATTGCAATCTCCAGCAACATTACTTTCTGGAGGTCTCTTATGACTGTTTTAATAAACTTACTCCTGGGAACGCATGGGAAAGTGAACCTCTTTAGGCTACTTGGGATTATATCAAAGGATTCAGATAAAAGAACACTACAAAAGTCCTGTTTCAGTCGAACGGATCTTTGACTTGCATCTTCCAGTCAAGAGCGTTTGACTAGCAAAAGATTCCGAGCCTGTTTGTTAATATGTATACAACCGGGGGGGGTTACTTCTTTGCTCTCAATCCTATTATTATGGATATGTCATTGTATACGCCTTTATTTATCACGATCTCACACTTTCCCTATTCAGAGCTTTATTTAATTGATATGGTTTGGTTGGTTTGATTGTTTTCGTTTTACGGCATATCAACCCTTTTCGGGTTTTTGAAGAAATTTTTTTTTTAATAGAATATATTTGTTGTTTTCATGTCGGTTTCTATTTAACCCATAGTTGGGACCCTAACAGGTACTACCACTCCGGGTCAGAGTTGACCTGGGAGCAATCGTAATTAAAGGAGGGCTCCGCACTCCACAAACCCCACAAGCTCGGGCCTCACCACTGGATATAGTTTAAGGTCATGTCCAGGACCCTCATTGAGAGACTTTTACCCTCTGCAGGAGGGGCGCAGTCAGCGTAATGTCCCACCGACATATTAATTGATGCGTATTATATTCAAATTTATTCTATTTGAAAAATATGAATAATATACAAATAAGTACTTGATACATAAAAAATAAAAAATTCTTTCTGAAATTCCATCAATTTTAATTGGCTGAGAGCTGACAAATACATTATTCCAGATTAAACATCTAATTTCATAAAAGGACACGCAAGACATTTTCAAATATTGCGTTCCTCGCTACCCGAGCCAACACGTTTATAAATATTATACCAAATACAAAAATATTAACCGTTTATAATCAGAAGTTTAGGTACTGATAATCTTACAGTACAAACTCACACAAAATCACAACGCAACTGCCCCCTCTACAAAAAAGATCCCTAAAACAAAAATGAAACAAACATTTACGTGTTGCATTGTCTTTTCGCGTTCGATTCTCTTAGATTAAGCGACTACGATGTTATTTTGTTTGTTTGATTGCTTTTCCTTTGCTTTGTTTTATAACTGGACCTTTATTTTTTGTTTGTTTTTATTTAATTGTTCTATATTCATGCACAAATTTACATAGCGCAGATACCCCCACAAAAACATAAAAAAATGTAATATAACATTTATATTTTCGGGTCCATTGCTTATTGGTTTGCGGGATTAACCGCTTAGAATCAAGGTATGTATTAAACTAAATCAGTTTGCCTACGAGGTCATTTATAGTTGTATGTTTGATTATAGACAAATTCATGTTTTTTAAAATAAATGTGTACTTTAGCTCCAGCTACACACTTTTCTTTAAAATGAGGACATTAAGGGGTTTTTCACTATGCTGAGTAAGAAGATCTCATTTATATGTGACGTATACAAGTACTTTCCGAGATATAAAGCCATTTATTATGCACTTTAAAATACTGGCTGCCAGATCAGTATGCCTGGGCAAAAACAAATTTTATTGAATCCAACATACCCCCTCCCAATTTTCTTTCTTATTCATAGTATTTACGCGTGGGGACCTGACAGCGATTATCGAGGTTAAATTTTGGAAAAATGTTTTGACACTCCCCCCTCACAAAATTGTATGTCTATTTCGAAATCCGTTTTTACATGAGGAGGTTGGGGGTTGGTCAACAACACCAACAACAACCGCACTATAATTTATTTTTGAATAGGGCATGGTTTTACCGGGAAATAAATTGTACCGCCGTGCAACGCCGGATAACGGGTCCTGCTTATAATGAATAATGACCAAACTTTTCCTTGATAGAACTCACTAAGGAGACCTCGACCGCGCGGCTAAATAACAGTCTGAGTATAACGTACTAAACACTTGGTTAGAAAGAGTGTCTTACGAAGCCTTAAATGTTAACAGGTAATTTTCTGATCTGCACTGGAGTGTATATCTCCACTCCAGTGCAGATCAGAAAATTACATTCGCAATGTTCAGAGCCTGGAAGGGCATGCTCTCCTATAGTGCTGGTATCGTATCTGACTTTGCTGCCATGGGTTTGGCGACTATTTTGATTGCTCAACCCGCCTAGAGGCGGCTACTTGTGATGACCAGCTTACAGTAAGTAAGCTAAAGTAAGTCGACTACAACCAAGCTCCAAGACTCGATGGTCTCCTTTACGAATGCTGCTTGAGGATGTCGCACATATTCCTTCGGATTCTGACGGGTGTTTAACTACTGGTTTCATACGACGTCCAATCCGAATCAGGTTACCAAAAGTGAAGTCGTCATTCTGAAGAAGAAGAAGAAGAAGAAGAAGAAGAAGGATACATATGTTGGGGGGATGGGGCTAGATGATTTTTGTGTCCATTACTCTGCTAAACACAGATTTAAAGATTTTGGCTGCGTTCTTGCGGACCAGTTGCAGTTCGTCATCACTGACTTTGTCGAATCTGATCGCCATTACGCTGTAAAAAAGGGATCAATTCAAAAGAATTCGCAATTTGTCCGCACGATCACAAGGGGTTAAGAAGACGACAGCGGAGCTGCGCTGATAAAGTTCGCTTAGTTCAAGGCTTTCAATAGGTTCGATTATGGTTTCTTGGTATCTGTTCTAGAGGCTGGCGAGTTTAATCAATACTTTTTCAGAAGAATGTACAGTCTGTATACCTGACCGAGGGCAGGCTTTCAGCTGAATGAGATGAGTTGAAACATTACATTCATTTCTCAGTCGGTACATTGAGGTTGCCCGCTGTCTCCCCTGTTTTACCTACTTACGCTGGCACCCTTCCTCCGCAAATTAGGGATGGGGAAGATTGGACTGCCCCTGCACGAAATTGCTCTTCATGGCGGTGTGTGTACCAATTTTCCGCGTATGCCGAGAATGTGACGGCGTGTGTCTCGAAACTAAGAGACATTTTCACCGTTATAAAGGCACCCAAGCCGTACGAAGAGTCGATAGTAATCCTTAGCAAATCTAACGGCCTAAGGATGTCTACCTGGAGGGACACTGCTGATCTACTAGGTTGTTTCAATTTGACTGATGCCCTGATTCGGATCCTTAGAGTGTAGTTTAGGTTTGATCTCACGTTGGACAAGAATTATTGGAAGTAAAGCCAAAGGTTGACCTGTCTGTGAGAATTTGTCTTCGATGACGTATTTCCCTAAACGGTATGATAGAGGCATGCTCCACTTACATATTTCCGCTAATAATTTACCGATTTTCTGTGCTGTCACTGCTTGCGAACTGCTTAACTGAGATAATGCGTTCCTATTTTTCGCTTCTATGGAACGAGGGGAAGGCGTCTGTTCGTAAACAGATCTGCACTCAACGTCTGATTGATGGGAGCTTGGAAATGCCGGAATTTGCAAACCACAAACATGCCGAGAGATTAGCATTTCAAAGTAGAACTGTGACAGAAGAGTTTCCATGGAGACCTGAGATCGAGGCAGTGTATGCCTGATTACTTGCAAGAATGCCGTCGTAAGCCAATGGGTTAAATCCCTTTATTTAACTAATGCCGTTGCGCTTCTAGTGCTGCTACAGATAAGTGATCGAAACCTGTCTATAAAGGAACTATATCGAGATTTGGTTGTGGGGACTGCTTGTGGCCTATAGCTGCATCTGTCAGAGGAGGGGGTACGCTTTCAGTGGCATTGGAAGGCAGGCTGGAGTTATCGCAATGATTCTGAATTCTCTATGCCATGGCGATTAGTCCGCAATGCACTAAATTTCAATGGCAATATACATTGTTCAAATTATAGACTCCTTTAGCGAACGTTACCTGGATGACAAAATAGAAACAGGTGAGAAGGTTTTCTTCAATTGCTTCAGGCTGAAAGTTAGTGGTGTAACTTGCATCGTCCATGAGCAGGTTATGGATTTAGTGTTAGTAGTCTGCAACATGGATACGCTGTGTCTTAGGGAATAACAATCGGTATTCTTTGCGATATTAGGCGTCGGTAGACTAGTAGTGTGGGTTTTACGCATTGTGATCCAGCGTGGGGGTTGTCGCCTTCGCATTACGATTTGATTTCGCATGTTTAATATGAGATTCCAATAAAATAATGGCTTTTTAAATAACGTTGTTTCAGCACGGATCAATAGGTGCACTAGTACCAACTTTTAAAATGATTGTACCGTTCGGGAGCATCACTAACAAGCCAAAATCTATATTATTGACATTTCAATAAACATTCCTGGACCAGTTTATATTTTTCTGGCAATAACACGAGAAAAATCTATTTATATCATTGATATTCTTCTTGGATTAAAAATGGCTTCTTTGAGAATAAAATCTCATTCTTTCATTCGTCTAGATATTGTATATCTCGAAAGTAAATTTCCAACCCTTGTTTAGGAATTCCTTGCTACGGTCAACATAAGTTTTCTTTTAATCCTTAAAAAACAGTTAATTGAAGCCTGTGGCCCTCGTTAAAAATGAATGCTCTACGGCAACCATATCCAAATGTTCCTTTTACAAAGCGTTCAACAGCGAACCTTTGACCAATTCGCTTCACTACATTTTCTTTTCTTAAAATATCAAAAATCTGCTTGTAAATCATTTTGGACAGCCTTAATCCTGCAATTCGTTTTGTTTTATTTCCTCGCTAAGATGAAGTTATACCATTTACTTTTTCCACTTATTATATGCTGTAATAATAATGATCTGTAAAATAGAAAAGTTCAGTTAAAATAAAGAAATTCATGGTAAAATATTGAAAAATTGATCTCTACCTTCTTTCACTCTTGGCCCATTTTTTTTTTTTTTTTGCACACGAGTGTAATACTATAATTTATAGGAAATATGCATTAATATAAAAATCATATTTAAGTGTATTTTATGATCGGGCAATGCCGGGCAACGTGCTAGCAATTTTATGTTAATAAACAGTAAGTGTTCTACAGTTTTAAGCAGGTTATGTTGTGGATTAAGTCAGTTCGGGAAGGCATGTAAAGCCTTCTTTCAATGCACCGCGTAATGTCCCGGACTGATTGAAAAATGGAAGAGTTCTCCGATTCCGATGATTATAAACGTATTGGAAATGTAGGGGTTCTCTTATTCTCATTAATTCTCGGGCAACATCGGATCCACATATTAGATGTTATGAAAGTAATTTTCTTTACATTATGTACAGGTTTTTGGCAAGCTGCATTTATGTGTTTAGTTTTTCTGCCATTTTCATTTTTACATTGTTATCATCTGACACGGAAATCTAAAATTTAGCAGGTGTTTTCTTTTTACTGATTATAATCACATGCGATCTACTCGTTTGGATGATTTCATCGACTTGTCTTCTTGGTTTCTTTTACCTATAATTATTTTCATTTTTCCTTACTATTAGACCTCGGGTACACTCTTCACTCTGCCAATATATATCTGGATGCTGTTTATCCGTCTACGCACTTTAAACTTAGATCATTCACGACCTGTTTTTTTAGTTCATTTTTTTATATTTATATTGTTGTTGTTGTAGGAGGATTCACCGAGCGGTTTCACATTTTAGTTTCATTATATCAGAATATTTACTACTAGCATGGCTACCTCTCTCACTTTTATAGATATACAAGCATTTTTACATTAAAACGGAAGCGACATTTTTTTAAAATAGGGGCAAGAAAATCTGAAGGAGAGGATTACATAAAAAAATATCGGCGAAAAAAGTGACTCCCCCTGTAGAAAAATGCCTAGTTGAATGGGAAGATATTAATGTTTTTAGCCAATTTTTCGATATTTTTCGTCTGAAAGATCGACTTTAAATCAATACTGATCTTGGTAAAATCCGTCGCTTCTATTGAAAGTTTAAGGCAGACATGCACACAGACATACATACATACATTTATATATTGGTCACTAAAAATTTTCGACCCAAACTGATGAAAAAGCTTGCCCCATCTCTGAATACCCTTTATGTAAAATTTCAAATATTAGACCAGAAATTTTCTGAGTAATTTGGAAGAGATCGCAGAAGTCAATTTTTTTAAACCTTTAACCCCTATTATGACCCCTTCAAATTTATTCTTTTGGGCCAAAATCAAGTTATTTTGTTAGGTCCTTGTCCAAGGAACTTCTATCTAAAATATCTAGTACGTAGAGCCAAAATTGTCGGAGGCATTTCGTAGAGTTCTCAAAGGTCAAATCATTGAAATTTGACCCCTTAATGGGCAAATTTCTGGCCCCAAACCGATCCCATCGATTTTCCCAAATCTCAGTACCCCGTATATCAAATTTCGAGTCTGTAGACTAAAAATTTACAGTTATTGCGTAGGGAAATGTACACAGACACGCAGATACACAGACAAGTTTACTTTTATAGATATATTGATTGCGTGTAGAGAATATTTAAAATATATATAAATCAAAATGAAACAGTCAAAATTAATTAAAGGGTTACCCAATATCTTTTCGAGACATGTTCGCGCTTGAAGATGTTATAAGAATGTGTGATTTAACTTTCATGGCCAGACTAAGAATGAAACCGTTCTTACTTGGAGTTAATTTTACATGTATTCGTGCTATATTAAGTGGCAACGATATAACAGTGGTTATAATAAACAGCGTCCAGATTTCGTATATATTATTGAATGCCACGGCGGATATAATAGAGTGCCTGATATGATAGCGAATGCTCAATATTATAATTAGAGCATTAATATAGAATATATGAACACCAAAACAAAACGTATTATTAAATGTAAAACAACTAATGTTTTTTTTTCTTTACATAGATGTCACCACTTATCAAGGCCGATAGACCACTCAAGGATAAGGGTTAAAGAGTGTAGAGTAGTCAAAAGGACAATATAGTAATAGATAGTTATGGAAGTTCGGTAAATGTGTTGACTTAAGTGGAACGGCTCATCAGAAACTTGTTCACGTTGGACTTGAAGACAACCATATTATAGAAAGCTGGAAAGCAGGAAAACGGAAGACAATTCCACAGGCGTGCAGTTCTAAGGAAGAAGCTTGGATCATGGAATCTATGTTTTGTTTTACGTACAGATAAAGAGTGGGGGAAATTATTGATAATGTTTTCAGCTATTCTAGTGTTTCTTGTGAAAGTTTGGCGAGGGGGACCATAGATTGAAGCTCCGTCGAACACTTTCCATGAAAATAACGATAAAGCAGAGACAAACTCGCAACATCTCTTCTGTGAGACAGAGGTTGCAGCGAAGAGAAAAGGACATCTCCCACCAGTCCCCGAAGTCTATTTTGAACTCTATCAAGGCAGGACAAGTCTTTTCTAGCAGCTCCTGCCCATATGTGGCAACAGTACTCCATCCTTAGACGTATCTGGCTCTTATCTAGGTAGAGAATTGCATCAGCAGTGAGATATCTACTGGATCGATAGAAGGATCCGACCATTTTTCCAGCGGGCTTGGCAACAGATTTGATGTACGTATTCCATTTAAGATCAGGAGTAAAGGTCAAGCCCAGAAACCTGTCAAAACTTGAGGCCTCCCCAAGACGAGAGCCATTCATTTCAATTGATGCCAGATGGGGATCAGAACGTTGATGATGTAAATATAGAAGCTTGGTTTTAGATGCATTAAAAGTAACCAGCCACTTCTTTTCCCCATTGTACAACGTGATCAAGGTCAGAGAAGAGAGAATCTGAGAGAACTTGGTCGTTTACTGTCTTAGATGTGCTACCATAGATGGTAGTGTCATCAGCAAAAATGTCTAGGAATGATGTAAGGATGTGATTTGGAAGATCATTAATGTAGATCAGGAAAAGCGTTGGGCCCAGGATCGACCCTTTGAGGGACTCCAGCAATTATACTGTGAGCTTCTGGTTTTTTTCCCATCAACTACTAATCTTATGAACATATCAGAGAGAAATTATTTAATAATTGCGAAGACATTTCCAGCAATAATATGCTTATCTTTTACCGAGAAAACTTTTTTTGTTTGGATTGCAGTTCTTCGTTACTTTTCTCTCTTTGTTTTCCCCTCTCTGTCCTGCTCTAAGAAAATCTGACGACCTAGTCCACAAACTGCAAAATTCCATCATGACAAGTTTCAATAACAAATACACGATTAAATCCGGATCTGAAACTTCCAACGTAGACCCCCACTACCATGTCTCCTTCTCCAACATCAGGGGTCTACGTTCTAACCTTCCAGAGGGAGAAGCCCAATTACAGGAGACTAAACCAGACCTTTTTTTATGTGAAACTGGAATTTGACAGACTATTTCCCTAAATGAGTTCGTAATTAAAGGATACTCTAACCTAACTTCCAAAACTGACCCCCAAGATCGCCATGGGCATGGAATATGTGCCTATATAAAATATTGCTTTCCATGTGGTAGGGACATCTCCAGAGAAGATCCTAACTTGCCCTATATGTGATTCCAAGTAGCACTAGCTCACACTACGGCATTTGTATTTACTCTCTATCGCCCCCATAACAGCGGAGTTACTATCTTTAAAAGCATATCTGAGAAAATTGACCAAGTTCTATCAGCATATCCTTCAGCTAACATTCACGTATGTGGAGACTTCAATGCTCACAACGTCGAATGGTTGACCCACTCAAACACGACCGATGATGAGGGGAGATTATGTCATGATTTCTCCATTGCATATGACCTCACTCAGATTGTTCACGAACCAACCCGTGTGCCCGACAATGACGGCCAGTATGCAAGTCTCCTAGACCTCTTTCTCACAACTTGCCCTGGACTATGTTCAGTTTCGTTCTGTCTCCTCTTGGATCTTTCGAGCACTCAGTGGTACCAATTAAGATAAAAATGAAATGTAATAAGTCCTCTGACGTACCTCTCCATCGTACAGTATATCGATACACTATGGCTGACTGGGATAGTTTCCGTACATTTATATCGGATCTTCCTCTGCGTTCCATGTTTAAAAAGGATGTGTCGTCTATAGTATCAGACCTGACAGAATGGTAAATTGTAGGTATAGACAATTTCATACCCTCGAAAAAGTTCGAGCAAAAACCGAACAGCCACCCATGGTTTTCTCCAGAATGTGCTGCTGCTATTGCGCACAAAAATCACTTTTTCCACTGCTTCCAACGTAATAGATGTATGGAAACTAAAGCAGCTTTCAAGACTGCCAGCAACCATTGTAAGAAAGTAATAAAGAACGCAAGAGAGTTGTATGCTCAGTCCGTCAAGTCCAAAGTAGCTGAGCAGCGGCTTGGTTCCCACCAGTTTTGGCAAATTGCAAACAGAATCTTGAACAGAAGTGTGTGCTCCATCCCAACTATCATCAATGGACCTGAGTTAATCTCGTCAGCATCAGACAAAGCCAAACTCTTTGCCAAGAACTTTGCAGCTAATTCGACCCTGTGCGACCAAGGCTGCCAACCTCCAATATTTCCTCCTGTATCAGAAAATACACTATGTGATATACAAATATCTGTATGTGATGTTGCCAAGCTAATCAAAAACCTTGATTCCAGTAAAGCAACCGGCCCTGACGATATTCCAATTATAGTACTCAAAAAACTTCAACCAGAACTAGCACCCATACTTACAAAACTGTTTAAACGTTGTCTTAAGGAGAATTGCTTCCCCTCACCCTGGAAAATCTCATCAGTATGCCCTGTATTTACGAATTAAGGTGATCGTTCATCCCCCTCTCAATACAGGCCAATAAGTCTCCTGTGCGTCATGAGTAAGTTGCTGGAATCTGTGCTAAATACAGAAGTAATCAACCATCTGAGCAAAAATAACCTTCTTAGTGACACACAATATGGTTTCCGTTCTGCTAGATCTACAGCAGATGTGCTTACAGTTATATCTCATAGGATTAGCGAATCTCTCGACAGAGGCAACCTTTCTAGGGCAATTGCTCTTGATATATCAAAGGCCTTTGATAGGGTATGGCATAAAGGTTTACTTCACAAGATCTCCAGCTATGGTATTGCTGGAAATTTCTTCTCGGTTATTAAATCATTTCTGTCTGATAGGTTCATAAGAGTAGTGATTGATGGGCAAAAATCAAAAGCTCACAGTATAAATGCTGGAGTTCCTCAAAGGGTCGATCCTGGGCCCAACGCTTTTCCTGATCTAGATTAATGATCTTCCAAATCACATCCTTACATCATTCCTAGACATTTTTGCTGATGACACTACCATCTATGGTAGAACATCTAAGACAGTAAACGACCAAGTTCTCTCTGATTCTCTCTCCTCTGACCTTGATCACGTTGTACAATGGGGAAAAGAAGTGGCTGGTTACTTTTAATGCATCTAAAACCAAGCTTCTATCTTTACATCATCAACGTTCTGATCCCCATCTGGCATCACTTGAAATGAATGGCTCTCGTCTTGGAGAGGCCTCAAGTTTTGACAGGTTTCTGGGCTTGACCTTTACTCCTGATCTTAAATGGAATACGTACATCAAATCTGTTGCCAAGCCCGCTGGAAAAATGGTCGGATCCTTCTATCGATCCAGTAGATATCTCACTGCTGATGCAATTCTCTACCTAGATAAGAGCCAGATACGTCTAAGGATGGAGTACTGTTGCCACATATGGGCAGGAGCTGCTAGAAAAGACTTGTCCTGCCTTGATAGAGTTCAAAATAGACTTCGGGGCCTGGTGGGAGATGTCATTTTCTCTTCGCTGCAACCTCTATCTCACAGAAGAGATGTTGCGAGTTTGTCTCTGCTTTATCGTTATTTTCATGGAAAGTGTTCGACGGAGCTTCAATCTATGGTCCCCCCTCGCCAAACTTTCACAAGAAATACTAGAATAGCTGAAAACATTATCAATAATTTCCCCCACTCTTTATCTGTACGTAAACCTAAACATAGATTCCATGATCAAAGCTTCTTTCTTAGAACTGCACGCCTGTGGAATTGTCTTCCGTTTTCCTGCTTTCCAGCTTTCTATAATATGGTTGTCTTCAAGTCCAACGTGAACAAGTTTCTGATGAGCCGTTCCACTTAAGTTAACACATTTACCGAACTTCCATTACTATCAATTACTATATTGTCCTTTTGACTACTCTACACTCTTTAACCCTTATCCTTGAGTGGCCTATCGGCCTTGATAAGTGGTGACATCTATGTAAAGAAAAAAAAACATTAGTTGTTTTACATTTAATAATACGTTTTGTTTTGGTGTTCATATATTCTATATTAATGCTCTAATTATAATATTGAGCATTCGCTATCATATCAAGCACTTTATTATATTCGCCGTGGCATTCAATAATATATACGAAATCTGGACGCTGTTTATTATAACCACTGTTATATCGTTGCCACTTAATATAGCACGAATGCATGTAAAATTAACTCCAAGTAAGAACGGTTTCACACTTAGTCTGGCCATGAAGGTTAAAACACACATTCTTATAACATCTTCAAGCGCGAACATGTCTCGAAAAGATATTGGGTAAACCTTTAATTAATTTAGACTGTTTCATTTTGATTTATATATATTTTAAATATTCTCTGCACGCAATCAATATATCTATAAAAGTAAACTTGTCTGTGTATCTGCGTGTCTGTGTACATTTCCCTACGCAATAACTGTAAATTTTTAGTCTACAGACTCGAAATTTGATATACGGGGTACTGAGATTTGGGAAAATCGATGGGATCGGTTTTGGGCCAGAAATTTGCCGATTAAGGGGTCAAATTTCAATTATTTGACCTTTGAGAACTCTACGAAATGCCTCCGACAATTTTGGCTCTACGTACTAGATATTTTAGATAGAAGTTCCTTGGACAAGGACCTAACAAAATAACTTGATTTTGGCCCAAAAGAATAAATTTGAAGGGGTCATAATAGGGGTTAAAGGTTTAAAAAAATTGACTTCTGCGATCTCTTCCAAATTACTCAGAAAATTTCTGGTCTAATATTTGAAATTTTACATAAAGGGTATTCAGAGATGGGGCAAGCTTTTTCATCAGTTTGGGTCGAAAATCTTAGTTACCAATATATAAATATATGTATGTATGTCTGTTTGCATGTCTGCCTTAAATTTTCAATAGAGGCGACGGATTTTACCAAGATCAGTATTGTTTTAAATGTCGATCTTTCAGACGATAAATATCGAAAAAATTGGCTAAAAACATTATCTTCCCCTTCAACTAGGCATTTTCTTAGAGGGGAGAGTCCCTTTTTTCGCCGATATTTTTTTATGTAATCCTCTCCTTCAGATTGTTTTGCCCTTTTTTTAAAAAAAAAGTCGCTTCCGTTTTAATGTTAAAATACTTGTATATCTATATAAGTGAGAGAGGTGGCAATGCTAGTAGTAAATATTCTGATATAATGAAACTAAAATGTGAAACCGTCCGGCGAATCCTCAATTTCAATATTTTACCATGAATTTCTTTATTTTAACTGAACTTTTTTATTTTGCAGATCATTATTATTACAGCATATAATAAGTGGAAAAAGTAAATGGTATAAAATCATCTTAGCGAGGAAATAAAAAAAAAAACGAATTGCAGGATTAAGGTTGTCCAAAATGATTTACAAGCAGATTTTTTTATATTTTAAGAAAAGAAAATGTAGTGAAGCGAATTGGTCAAAGGTTCGAAGTTGAACGCTTGGTAAAAGGAACATTTGGATATGGTTGTCGTAGAGCATTCATTTTGAAGGAAGACCACGGGCTGCAATTAACTGTTTTTAAGAATTGAAAGAAAACTTATGTTGACCGTAGCAAGGAATTCCTAAACAATGGCTGGAAATTCACTTTCTAGATATACAATATCTAGACGAATTAAAGAATGAGATATTATTCTCAAAGATGCCATTTTTAATCTAAGAAGAACATCAATGATATAAATAGATTTTTCTCCTGTTATAGCAATAAAAATATAAACTGGTCCAGGAATGTTTATTGAAATTTCAATAATCAAGATTTTGGCTTGTTAGTGATGCTCCCGAACGGTACAATCATTTTAAAAGTTGGTACTAGTGCACCTATTGATCCGTGCTGAAATAACGTTATTTAAAAAGCCATTATTTACATGGGCAGGGGCGAGTGTGGTGTACCTATTCTCTACTTTAACCTTACAATTGAAGTTATAAAAAAGCACTTAAATTAAACTTGGAAATACCATATTAAAAAATAGCTCGGATAACAGATAAAAGTTAATATCAACTAAACAAAAACTGCATAAAAAGCTGCCCTAAAATGCTAGAATAGCTCAGATATAAGGTTTATGTTAAATTCGTAGGCAAAACTAAATTTTGAAAGAACTCAGGTTTTACTTCCCGACAAGTTTCTCATGATATTCATACGTAACGGCAGGCTAAACTAACTTCACTTGTTTACAGGGATTTGTTGAAAACATTTATATACACATTCGTATATAATTCACTTTTATATCTACATGTGGAAATCAGTTTTAATATGAAACGAAACAAATACATCTTAGTAAAATAGAGTTTTTTTTTTTAAGTACGCACATACATTTTTGTTGATAACTTTTCACTGTATTTGCGTCTTATTAACGGCTGTATTTTAAAAGTTTCCATAAAATATACATTGCATACAGTATGGCTGAGGTTATAGTTGCAGGTTTGTTTAACGAAAAAAATGTTTATGATGACAAAGTTTAAACGGTGTTATTAAAGAAAATAAAAGTACCAGTAGAAATCATGTCTAATCCTACACTTGATTTACGTAAAATCACTATTTCTAATTTCACTTACTAAAAATATACAATTAAAAATCTCTGCAGATTACTTAATCTCATAATTTATCGGCAGTATATTTTAACGAATGAAATATTCTAGTTTTGGGGATTCGAACGGGCACAAAAGGATGCTATGAGATTCGAGGTCTTAACAGACCGCTTAACGAAAAGAGTGACGATTAAAAAGGTTAGTATAGAGTCTTCGTAATCCTGTAATAATCATTTTCAATAGGGATAATCTATTTTAAGGCATGCATATAGTTTTAACACGCTGTGATTTCTACGTTTGGGATTATCGAAACGCCGACTTGTTTAATCCAAACGACGCTATTAGCGATTATTGTTTTAGAAACAATTCAAGTTTAGAAGAGCAGTATATTTTCTGCGAGAAGTTAAAATAGTATCCGCCATTGAAAATACATTTGCTACAGAACTACCTAATCTAGAGTTGTTAGTAAAACTAAAGAAATTTTTTAAAGTCGGTGAAATATAGACGAGAATGATAAAACGTATCTACTTGTTTAGTAGATAACAGATAAAACGCAGAAAAAAGCAAGTTACTCCAGTTTTTAGAGTAATGCAATTACTTCATGCACTAATTCAGCAATATGCGCACGAAAAGGATTAAAAATGTAAATACAAAGACGTATGCCAGTACGTTTAAAGCTCAAAGAGGTCAATTGACTAAAGTCTAATCCCATAGTTTAGATATCGTTCATTCAAAAGATGCAGTCTCAGCTAAAAGAAACAGTTTAAACGCAGCAAAGTCTCATTTCCATTGATTTTAACATGCATAATCAGTTATATTCAAGGTACAATAAAAATAAAAGCTCGTCACAATTACTAATGATTGCAAAGACTTCGATAAAAATCCCTCTTGGATATACGATTTAAGAAATAGCTCGGATCAACAAATGCACTAGCACCTAAAAGTTAATATCAAAACAACCAAAACTGCCCTAAAATGCTTGAATAGCTCAGATATTAGAGCTTTTTATGTTAAATTCGAAGGCAAAACTAAATTTTAAAAGAACTCAGGTTTTACTTCCCGACGAGTTTCTCATGATATCCATACGTAATCGCCTGCAAAACATATCTCACTAGTTTACAGGGATTTGTTGAAAACATTCATATACAAATTCGTATATGATTAACTTTTATATCTACATGTAAAAAATCAGTTTTAATATGAAACGAAACAAATACATCTTAGTAAAATATAAAATGTTTTAAGTACGCACATATATTTGTGTTGATAACTTTTCACTGTATTTGCGTCTTATTAACGGCTGTATTTTAAGTTTCCATACAATGTACATTGCATATAGTATGGCTAAGGTTATAGTTGCAGGTTTGTTTAACGAAAAAATGTTAAAGATTAAAACGGTGTTAAAGAAAATTAAAGTAAGAGTAGAAATCATGCCTTATCCTACACTTGATTTACGTAAAATCACTTTCTAATTTCACTTACTAAAAATATACAATTAAAAATCTCTGTAGATTACTTAATCTCATCGCTGATTGAACAGGGGCAAGTTACCAGAGTGGATAAAGTCAAGGGAATCGTTCGATATAACGAAGTGGAATGATATATAAAGGGACAAAACCGCCAAAGTGAGAATAGAGCGCAGTAATAATGTATCCGCAGTACATTTTAACGATTGAAATATTCTAGTTTTGGGGATTCGAACGGGCACAAAAGGATGCTATGAGATTCGAGGTCTTAACAGACCGTTTAACGAAAAGAGTGACGATTAAAAAAGGTTACTATAAAGAGTCTTCGTAATCCTGTAATCATTTCAATAGGGATAATCTGTTTTAAGGCATACATATTGTTTTAACACGCTGTGATTTCTTCGTTTGGGATTATCGAAACGCCGACTTGTTTAATCCAAACGACGCTATTAGCGATTATTGTTTTTAGAAACAATTCAAGTATTTTCTGCGAGAAGTTAAAACAGTATCCGCCATTAAAAATAAATTTGCTACAGAACTACCTAATCTAGAGTTGTTAGTAAAACTAAAGAAATTTTTAAAAGTCCGTGAAATATAGACAAGAATGATAAAACGTATCTACTTGTTTAGTAGATAACATATAACGCAGAAAAAGCAAGTTACTCCAGTTTTTAGAGTAATGCAATTACTTCATGCACTAATTCAGCAATATGCGCACGAAAAGGATTAAAAATGTAGATAATACAAAGACGTATAACAGTACGTTTAAAGCTGAAAGACGCTAATTGACCAAAGTTTGTAATCCCATAGTAAGTTGAGATATAGTTCATTCAAAAGATGCAGTCTCAGCTAAAAGAAACAGTTTAAACGCAGCAAAGTGTCATTTCCATTGATTTTAACATGCATAATCAGTTATATTCAAGGTACAATAAAAAGAAAAGCTCGTCACAATTACTAATGATTTTCAGTATGTAAAATCAAGCTCAACTATATTGGAAAGACTT
Source organism: Euprymna scolopes (assembly GCF_053919585.1). Classification (NCBI taxonomy): domain Eukaryota; kingdom Metazoa; phylum Mollusca; class Cephalopoda; order Sepiida; family Sepiolidae; genus Euprymna; species Euprymna scolopes. The sequence goes on from NC_136494.1 coordinate 110,538,511, forward strand.
CGATAAAAATCACTTGTAATTTAGTTGCAGAAAAGGGACCTATCAGTTCAATTGTGTCCGATGCTTAAACCCAACCATCTTCGAATTGCGGTTGGGTCTTTTATTCGGAAGCAGCACTTTGATAGTGAACTTCCATGATGGATTCAGCGATATTCTTGGTTCTAGCACGTCTCCTGTAGTACATGCGACAGGCCATAATCAAAAATACAAGCCCGAGGAAAATTACCACGCCCACCCCGGAGTAGAGCATGGTTAGATAGTCAAAACCCCAGTCTACATGGAATAATACACGGAATAATGGCTTCTTTGTTGTGAGGGTGGTTGCAGGTGTAACACTCATACCAGCCATGTTCGTAAACTCCGTAACAGCTTCCTCTTGCTTACAAGTCACATCTGCTATAATTACGAATTTATTTTTATTTATAAGAAATGTGAGGACTTTTTGACCAATCAGATTTTATCTCATCTCAGTGATAGCCAATTAGGTAATCTTTTTGATTTTTAAATTTTTATTTTATTTTATTTATTGCTAGGGCCGCACCTCCCATTTTTATACAACACTTTATTACAAATATTTTATGAAGAATTAAGGGGTCCTTTGAAACAATGTGGAATTCAGCCTAAAGGAAATGAATGTGTGGAATGAGGGTGAGGGCCTATTCACTTTATTCCTTAAGTTAGATTATTACTCACAGTAAGACTTCATTCATTCTCTGTTTTTAAGTTATTTAAAATATCCCTACATGAATGAATGTGTCAGGAATTTTATTTAAAAAATCATAACCTTTTTTTTATTTACAAACAAAAAAAATGAATTTTTTAAACAAAATAATCCAAATTGTATGCACAAACATAAAAGAAACAAACAATAAACATGAAAACAAAAAGAAAAATATGTCGAATGAGAGGGATTGGATATTACTAGACCTTAATACATCCCAAAATATGTAAAAGTTACGGTAAAATAAAACTTACATGTTAACTATACTATCTTAGTGTCAAACTATTCCAGTTGTAGAAGTACCCGTTGTTTTCAGCAATAGTCGACAAAAAGAAGAAAACACTTGCTAAGGGAGAGTGTGTAGAATACGGCCAAAACATGTTGGGAGGGGTTCTTGGTGTGCGGTGACCACCAGCATAATACCATCGCGTAGGGCTTAGAAATTAAAATAACTTTATCGGGAAAGAGAATTCGTCGGTGTATTGTTACACCTAAAATAAACAGGGAACCTGACTCATTTACACAACAAACAAAGGGACGATTTTGTTGGTATTTCCTGCCAAGACCTTATGTCGGCGTGTGCTCACACTTGTTTCGAACATATATGCATAAACTGGAGGTGTGAATCCACCTAAGTTTGAATATTCCGAAAGGCAATCTCCTATCATATCTGATTTTATTGGAATCTGATATTTAACATGGTAAATCAGATCGTAATGCGAAGGCGACAACCCCCACGCTGGATCGCGATGCGTAAAACCCACACTACTAGTCTACCTACGTCTAATATCGCAAAGAATACCAATCGTTATTCCCTAAGACACAGCGTATCCATGTTGTAGACTACTAATACTAAGTCCATCACCTGCTCGGGGACGATGCAATTCGTTACACCACTAACATAGTCAAAAATTCAGGCAGCCTGCAGCAATTAAAGAAAACGTTCTCACCTGTTTCTATGTTACCATCCAGGTAACGTTCGCTAAAGGAGTTTACAATTAGACCAATGCATAATGGCATTGAAATATAGTGCATTGCGGACTAATCGCAATGTCATAGAATATTCAGAATCATTGAGATAACTCCAGCCTGCCTTCCAGTTCCACTGAAAGCGTACCCCCTTCTCTGACAGTTGCAGCTATAGGTCCGAAGCAGTCCCTACCACCAAATCTCGATATAGGGCCTTTATAGACAGGTTTCGATCAGTTATCGGTAGCAGCACTAGATGCGCAACGGCATTAGTGAAATAACTGCATTAAACCCATTGGCTTACAACGGCATTCTTCCAAGTAATCAGGCATACACTGCCTCGATTGATTTGCTAAGGATTACTATCGACACTTCGTACGGCTTGGGTCCCTTTATAACGGTGAAAATATCTCTCAGTTTCGAGACACACGCCGTCACATTATCGGCATACGCGGAAAATTGGCACACACACCGCCATGAAGAGCAATTTCGTGCAGGGGCAGCCCAATCTTCCCCATCCTCAATTTGCGGAGGAAGGGTTCCAGTGTAAGTACGTAAAACAGGGGAGACATTGGGCAACCTCAATGTACCGACTGAGAAATAAATGTAATCTTTCAACTCATCTCATTCAGCTCAACGACGGTCGTCGGCCAGGTATACAGACTGTACATCCTTCTGCAAAAGTCTTGATTAAACTCGCCAGCCTCTAGAACAGATACCAATAAACCATAATCGAACCTATTGAAAGCCTTGAACTAAGCGAACTTGATCAGCGCAGCTTCGCTGTCGTCTTCTTAACCCCTTGTGATCGTGCGGAAAAATTGCAAATTGTTTTGAATTGCTCTCTGTTTTACAGCGTAAATCCGATCAGATGCGACAAAGTCAGTGATAACGACCTGGAACTTGTTCGCAAGAACGCGTGCCAAATCTTTAAATCTGTGTTGATCAGATTCATGGACATAAAAATCAACTAGCCCCATCCCCCCAACTTATGTGTCGTTCTTCTTCTTCTTCTTCTTTTTCTTCTTCTTCTTCTTCTCCTTTTTCTTCTTCTTCTTCTTCTTCTTCTTCTTCAGAATCACGACTTCACTTATAGTAACCTGATTCAGAATGGACGTCGTATGAAACAAGTAGTTAAACACCCGTCAGAATCGGAAGGAATATGTGCGACATCCTAAAGCAGAGTTCGTAAGGGTGGCCATCGAGTCTGCGGGATTTTTTGTAGTCGACTTTCTTTAGCTTACTTACTGTAAGCTTGTCGTCACACGTAGCTGCCTCTAGGCGGATTGAACCATCAAAATAGTCGCCAAACTTATGGCAGAAAAGTCAGATACAATACCAGATATCAGATACGGGTTAGTACGTGATACTCAGACTGTTATTAAGTCGCGCGGTCGACGTCTCCTTAGTGAGTTCTATCTAAGAAAATTTTGGTCATTATTCATTATAAGCAGGAAGCGTTATCCGGCGTTGCACGGTGGTACAATTTATTTCCCGGTAAAACCATGGCCCCTTCGAGAAAAAAATATAGTGCGGTTGTTGTTGGTGTTGTTGACCAATCCCACACCTTATTATGTTAATAACGACTTCGAAATAGACATACCATTTTATGCGGGCGGAGTGTCAAAATATTTTTCCAAAATTTAACCTCGATAATCGCTGTCAGGTCCCAACACGTAAATACTATGAATAAGAAAGAAAATTGGGAGGGGGTATATTGGAAAGAATAAAATTTGTTTTTGCACGTGCATACTAATCTGACAGCCAGTATTTAAAAGTGCATAATAAATGGCTTTATATCTCGGACAGTACTTGTATACGCCAAATATAAATGAGATTTTCATACTCAGCATAGTAAACACCCCCTTAAAGGTCCTCATTTTAAAGAAAAGTGTGTAGCCGGAGCTAAAGTACACATTTATTTTAAAACACATGAATTAGTCTTCAATCAAACATACACCTATAAATCACCTCGTAGGCAAATTGATTTAGTTTAATACATACCTTGATTCTTAGCGGTTTTTGCCGCAAGGCAATAAGCAATGGCACCCGAAAATATTAATGTTATATTACATTTTTTAAAGTTTTTGTAGGGGTATCTGCGCTATGTTAATTTGTGCATGAATATAAAAAATTAAATTAAAACAAATAAAAAATAAAAGCCCAGTTATAAAACAAAGTAAACGAAAAGCAAACAAACAAACATGATAACATCGTAGTCGATTAATCTAAAAGAATCGAACGCGAAAAGACAATGCAACACGTAAATATTTGTTTTGTTTTTGTTTTAGGGATCTTTTTTGTAGGGGGGGGCGTTTGCGTTGTGATTTTGTCTGAGTTTGTACTGTAACATTATCAGTATCTACATTTCTGATTATAAACGGTTAATATTTTTATATTTGGTATAATATTTATAAACCTGTTGCCTCTGGTAGCGAAAGACGCTATATTTGAAAATGTGTTGCGTGTCCTATTATGAAATTAGATGTTTAACCCGGAATAATGTATTTTTCAGCTCTCAGCCAATGAGAATTGATTGAGTTTCAGAAAGAAGAGTTTATCATTTTTTATGTATCACGCAAATATTTGTATATTATTCATATTTTTCAAATAGAATTAATTTCAATATAATACATATCAATTTATATGTCGGTGGGACATTAGAATACGCCGACTGCCCCGCTGAATAGGGTAAAAGTCCCCCAATGGGGGTCCTGGATATGACTTGAAACTGTATCCTGTGGTGAGGCCCCAGCTTGTGCGGTTTGGGGAGTGTGGAGCCCCCCTTTAATGACCATTGCTCCCAGGTCAACTCTGACCCGGAGTGGTAGTACCTGTTAGGTTCTCAACTAGGGGTTTAATAGAAATTGACATGAAAACAACAAATATATTCTATTAAAAAAAAATTCTTCAAAATCTTGGGATTCGGCATTAAATAACCCGAAAAGGGTTGATATGCCGTAAAGTTAAAACAACCAAACCAACCAAACCATATCCAGTAAATAAAGCTCTGAATAGGGAATGTGTGAGATCGTGATTAATAAAGGCGTAAACAATGACATATCCATAATAATAGGATTGAGAGCTAAGAAGTAAACCCCACATTTGTATACATATTATTAAACAGGCTCGGAATCTTTTGCTAGTCAAAGGCTCTTTACTGGAAGATGCAAGTCGAAGATCCGTTCGACTTAAACTGGACTTTTGTAGTGTTCTTTTATCTGAACCCTTTGATATAATCCCAAGTAGCATAAAGAGGTTCACTTTCCCATGCGTTCCCAGGAATAAGTTTATTGAAACAGTCATAAGAAACCTCGATAGAAAAATGTTGCTGGAGATGTCAATGCAATTATTAGAATGTATGGTATGTATGGGGTTCTAGCTTGATGATCGGCCTAATAGTCGATTTTTATGTTTTCACAAATGAATTTTAAGGAGCAAAGCTTGTATATATATATATATATATATATATATATATATATATATATATATATATATATATATATATATATATATATATATATAATATAAAGCTGAATGGCTGTGCGTGGGTATGTTTACGAATAGACTGCTACATGGTTTACTATTTAATAAAAAAAAACTGATTACATATAATGATAGAAGATGTATCCAGACACAGGAGTGTGTATGTTTGATCCTGCGGAACGGTGGTTCATTAAAATTGTGGGGTCTGCTTTCGCGCTTGGGCAACAAAGTATGTGAATTAAAAAATTAAAAAAAAAACGTTTAGAAGTGTTTTTATATAGATATTCATTATAATACTTTGATAAGTATGTTTTAACTTAAAAATGGATTGTATAATAAAATTGTGGGATCTGCGATCGCGCCTGGCCACCATAGAATGAAAACAGGCACACTTTAATTTAATACCTTTCACATCTATCTGCGTAATTGTACTTTGATAATTATGCTTCAGTTGAAAAAATAGGTATAATAAAATTATGGAGTGTTCGTTCGCGCCTGACCTCTATAGAATGGAAATATGTCACAAAGTTCAACAAGGTATTTTAATATAGATCCACAGACTATTGTGATAAGTGTTTCAGTGTGAACATGTATGGTATAATAAATTATGGTGTTAATCTATGTTATTTTTACTTTCATCATATTTTGCTTTTGTTTTGATGCCTCCAAATTTGAAGCTATCTCTTTACAACCCTTTCTTTTCATAAACTATAATACTTTCATAAACCAGAGTCCATTTTCTGTAGGCTGTGTTTGAACCCATTCAACGACTTGTACTTTTGGTAGTATATATATATATATATATATATATATATATATATATATATATATACGTGTGTGTGTGTGTTCAATTATTGCTGAAGGACCTAAAGTTATATAATATATAAATATACATATACATATATATATACATATATATATATATATATATATATGTATATATATAATTTTAGTTCCTTCAAATATAATTTAAACCAAAACGAAAACTTATGAAGAATTCTTCCCGAAATTTTTCATGAAAAACTGATTACTAATTTGCTATCAGCTAAACTCGAAACCGAAACCAAGACTTACAAAGTATTATTGATGAAATAATTTTTAAAATATAGATTATTTGAGTGCCATTAGGGATAACCGAGACCGAAACAAAAATTATTAAGAATTATTCATAAAAATATTTATTATAGAATAAATGACTTAAGTGGCATCAGCTATCATCGAAACCGAAACCAAAACTTATGAATAATTCTTGGTCAAATTATTTATTACAGGAAGTGGAACTACATAAAAAATAAACGACGCGGATGTAAACTCGACACACAAAAAAACACGCATGTGCTATTCTATTAATGTATTGATTATTATTCTACATTAGCACAACATGTTTTTTTCAATGCTGAAATTAATGAATATAAATAATGTATAATGCATTCATAACATAATACGATGCTTATCCTCTACAGAGAAAGATTTTCTTTTAATTTGGATTACATAGTCAATTGTATCTCAATTAGCATATAAGGAGAATAAACACATTAGTTGTTTTATATTTACTCATACGTTTTGTTTTGGTGTTCATATATTCTTTATTAATTCTCTAATTATAATATTGAGCATTCGCTATCATATCAGGCACTCTATTATATCCGCCGTGGCATTCAATAATATATACGAAATCTGGACGCTGTTTATTATAACCACTGTTACATCGTTGCCACTTAATATAGAACGAATGCATGTAAAATTAACTCCAAGTAAGAACGGTTTCACTTTAAGTCTGGCCATGAAGGTTAACACACACATTCGTATAACATCTTCAAGCGCGAACATGTCTCGAAAGGATATTGTGTAAAGCTTTAATTAATTTAGACTGTTTCATTTTGATTTATATATATTTTAAATATTCTCCACACGCAATCAATATATCTTTAAAAGTGAACCTGTCTGTATCTGCGTGTCTGTGTACATTTCCCTACGCAATAACTGTAATTTTTTAGTCTACAGACTCGAAATGTGATATACGGAGTACTGAGATTTGGGAAAATCGATGGGATCGATTTTGGGCCAGAAATTTGCCGATTAAGGGGTCAAATTTGCACGATTTGACCTTTGAGAACTCTACGAGATTCCTTCGACAATTTTGGCTCTACGCACTAGAAATTTTAGATATAGGTTCCTTGGACATGGACATAAGTTAATAACTTGATTTTGGTCCAAAACAATAAATTTGAAGGGGTCATAATAGGAGTCAAATGTTTTAAACAATTGACTTCTGCGATCTCTTCCAAATTACACAGCAATTTCTGGTCTTATATTTGAAATTTTACATAAAGGGTATTCAGAGTTGGGGCAAGCTTTTTCACTAGTTATGGTCGAACATCTTTAGTTACCAATATACAAATGTATGTATGTACGTCTGTTTTCATGTCTGCTTTAAACTTCAAATAGAGGCGACGGATTTTACAAAGATCAATATTGTTTTAAAGGGTCGACCTTTCATACAAAAAAAATCGAAAAATTGGCAAAAAACATTAATATCTTCCACTTCAACTAGGCACTTTTATACAGGGGAGTCACTTTTTTCGCCGATATTTTTTAATGTTATCCTCTCCTTCAGATTTTCTAGCCCTTATTTTTAAATAAATCTCGCTTCCAGTTTGACAGTGGTCATAACAGCATAAACGTTAGGTTTTACCCCGTTCTTTTCCTCCTTTGCAGGTCGGCTGCGAGGCTGCCTTCCTCATACCACTTGTTGGGGTGTTTTTCGCTCAACATACACATCCAAACATCCGGGCAATGTCGGGATAAAATGCTTGTATGTCTATAAAAGGGAGAGAGGCCACAATTCTAGTAGTAAATATTCTGATATAATGAAACTTAAATGTGAAACCGTTCGGCGAAAATAAATAAAAAAAATAAACTAAAAACACAGGTCGTGAATGATCTGATAAGTTTAAAGTGCGTAGACGGATGAACAGCATCCAGGTATTTATTGGCAGAGTGAATAGTGTACCCGAGGTCTAATAGTAAGGAAAAATGAAAATAATTATAGGTAAAAGAAAAAAAGAAGACAAGCCGATGAAATTATCCAAACGAGTAGATCGCATGTGATTATAATCAGTAAAAAGAAAACACCTGCTAAATTTAAGATTTCCGTGTCAGATGATAACAATGTAAAGATGAAAATGGCAGAAAAACTAAACACATAAATGCAGCTGGCCAAATACCTGTACATAATGTAAAGAAAATTACTTTAATAACAACTAATATGTGGACCCGATGTTGCCCGAGAATTAATGAGAATAAGAGAACCCCTACATTTCCAATACGTTTATTATCATCGGATTCTGAGAACTCTTCCATTTGTCAATCAGTCCGGGACCTTACGCGGTGAATTGAAAGAAAGCTTTACACGCCTTCCCGAACTGACTTAATCCACAACATAGTCTGCTTTAAACTGTAGAACACTTACTGTTTATTTACATAAAATTGCTAGCACGTCGCCTGGCATTGCCCGATCGTAAAATTCACTTAAATATGTTTTTTTAATGCATATGTCCTATTAATTATTATATTACACTCGTGAGCAAAAAAAAAAAAAAATGGGCCAAGAGTGAAAGAAGGAAGAGATCAATTTTTCAATATTTTACCATGAATTTGTTAATTTGAACTGAAATTTTCTATTTTGCAGATCATTATTATTACAGCATATAATAAGTTGAAAAAGTAAATGGTATAACTGCATCTTAGCGAGGATATGAAAAAAAAAACGAATTGCAGGATTAAGGTTGTCCAAAATGATTTACAAGCAGATTTTTTATATTTTAAGAAAAGAAAATATAGTGAAGCGAATTGGTCAAAGTTTCGAAGTTGAACGCTTGGTAAAAGGGGAATTTGGATATGGTTTCCGTAGTGCATTCATTTTGAAGACGACCACAGGCTTAAATTAACTGTTTTTCAGGATTGAAAGAAAACTTATGTTGACCGTAGAAACGAATTCCTAAACAAGGGCTGGAAATTCCCTTTCTAGATATACAATATCTAGACGAATTAAAGACCGTCGGCAAGTTCGACAAAATGACTTTGAGGATTAAAGTTTGAACCAAAATTAATAAAATCAGATTCCCTGGTGATAACGTGCGCTGTAGCACCACAGTCTCCAAGGAGATTTTTACAGTTTGTGGTATTGTCAAAGTTACATGTGAATAGAAATGTATGTTCTTCCTCAAAGTTCTCAACGTTTTTTACAGAGTCCATTTTAGAGCGTTTATATCGACATTGGAAACTTTTGTGGTTGAGTCATCCACAATTATAGCAGATAATTTTATTCTTTTTCTTGGGAAAATTACTTTTGGAGAATGTGTTGCGGTGAGATGCGTAATTTGGTGGTGTCTCCTTTCGAGAAGCATTTTTGAACTTCATAATATTGCTGGAGTTATTATTGTCCACGAGCATACGATTAGTCTCTTCGTAACAGCGCAATGCCACTTTAAATTCGCTGAAATTTATGGGTTTGTCTTTCTGAGTTATAACAGTTGTAAATTGTTTAAAATCGGCTGGAAGTCCCTTGATTTCAACAAGCTATCGCTTATTATTTCACCTGAGAGTTTTAAGGCATTGGCGGTTGTTTCTGCCCTTATGACTTAGTCGGTAATCGTTTCATCCTCATTATGTTTCAAAGAGGTTAATTCTGTATATAGGGATATTATTTTCGGTTTCCCTTTTGATAAATAATATTCTCGTAATATGTTCAATGCTTTCCTACCATCATCCAATGCGTCTCTTATAATCAGAGACAGACTTCTATCGTCTAAACATTGTATCAGTTCTGCAAAAACACAGTCGCGTTTTTTCCGAGAGATTTGGGTTTGTTTGGATTCTCTGTTATAGATTGTATGACTTTGTGTAGTTTTCAAATCCTTAGATATCCCAGAAATTTTACCGGCCACAATTCGAATTTAGATTCCTATCACTCAAAGAAAAGACGGTAGCTGGGCTCATAACTTGTTAAGTTTTCAACATTGTGTTGAACAAAAATGGCGGTGTAGTTAAGATCAGTAACCAAGATGGCGACCAAGAATCAAATGCGGTCCGTGGCATAGTTAACTTAAGTTCTGAGATATTATGTTAAATACAGATGGCAGCGTAGTTCAGATCAGTAACCAAAATGGCGGCGTAGTTCAGATCAGTAACCAAGATGGCGGCGAAGAATTAAATGCGGTCTGTGACGTAGCAAACGGCGAACATGTATTTAGTCGTTGCGGCCCCGACCTTGGCATTATCTACTGCCAAGGCCTTATTTGGGGTCCGCAACAACTTAGGCACCAGGGTCAGTAGGGGGAAGTGGGGAAAAATAGGGGTCTTTGCTTGTCCTAGGCTAGACTTGCGTTTGATAGCAAGTGCTTTATTAAGTAAAACCTACACTAGAGTTTCTATCACACACTAATTGCATAACCGCCTAACATTCTTACCAGGACCTACTTAAAATAACAGCTCCCCAGCTTACACGGATGGCGGGCGACATTCATGCTGACAAAATTTAAAAACAAATATATACAAGAACAAAACAAAACCTACCTATATACAAAACAAAGTACTAATTTTTTTTTTAAATATAATGGGGGTGAGATGATGGGGAGGGGAGCAAACTAGAAAACACCCAAAAAGAAAGAAAACAAATAAACAAAATGCCTATGGGGGCAAGTTAGTAAGGGGCCCTCCCTACCTAACAGCTGGTCTGTCGTGTTAAATGCCCACTGTCTTCCGCTCCTCTCTCCCGGGTGGAAGAGGTGAAAGCAAGCAGGACGTTCCCTAGAAGGGAATGGAGGATCTAAGGGTTTTGTGAGAAAATAATTTGGGGGTCGGGGTAAACAGGGATGGATGGCGTCTTCAAAGATTAAGTGCGTAATGGGCAAAAATAGACCGGGGACAATATAAAAGTGGACTGGGCATCTTTGGAAGCTCTTCTAGTGCCAATCTAACAAAAAATTAAAGACTACGGGAACAGGATCGACATGCATACTACCCCAGTCTAGGCCCTAATAAAGCATAAGCTATCAACGCTTGGTGGTTACACACCTACCTAGCCTACTCCTACCCATCGTATAAGGTTAACCTTATATTACTTTACATAAGGGGCTGGGTTCCGAGAAAACCAAACCTCAGCAGTTTAGGAACAATACCACTAGGGTGGAAACACGAACTCGAACCTAGCTCCTCGTCGGATGCACACACTAGTGTTGTGCACCCATCTCTTATCAAAGTCTATGCGCGACAATCTCTTCCAATCATATCTGATTCTTATTTTAAGTTGATGCTTAAAAAAAACAACCAGATCCTGATCGGAAAAAGATCGCCCCTCATAGACAATGCCCAGACGTGTATACCACGTCACTAACCGAGCTACCGCTAGGATCGCTAGAAACACCAACCGTTTCTCCCTGTCAAACGGGGGGTCCACATTGTCAACTACGTACGCTAAATCAAGTGGCACCGATCGCTCGGGGTCGATGCGAGCCGTTACCCCTTCGACATACTCCCAGAGACTCCGCACCCCGCTGCAAAGAAAGAACGCGTGTTCTCTCGTTTCCTCCTCTTCTTCATTATTGCAGCGTGGGCACGGGGGATAATAATATTCGCTATCCCTACAATCCCTGGCTAGTCTGCCAAAGAGTGGCAGCGCGTTCCGGACTAGCCTCCACGTTATTGAAAATTCAGAATTATTGATGTAGCTAATGGCAGGCGCCCAATTCCAAAGCGAGAGAACTTCCCCCCTCGACAGATGTAGCCGCTCCACCAGCGGGTCTTTTGCAGTCCCCAGCACTAATTCCTCATATAGCCTCAACCTAGGCCGTTCAAGGTCTCTGGACCTCGGCAATGCCCTAAGGGCGGCTCGGCATTCGGTCAGGAAACACCGTTCCCCCGCCGGTCTTTTGCGACATTCAGCGGCAGGGGCGGATATGAGCCGTGGAAAAGCCTGTTCCACGACTGGTACCCATTGCGTTTCCTCCATCAGTGTCCGACTCAGGAACGCCAATCTTTCTGCATGTTTATGGCTTTGCAGATCAGGCACCCCCAAGCCTCCCTCGCTAAGCTTCTGCGTACAGACCTGTTTGCGGACAAACGGCTTTCCTCCCTTCCATAGCAGTTTGAAAAGGAGACGCTCTAAAGCCTTACAGCGATCCGCAGGCAGGGGAAAAACAGATAAACGGTAAAGGATCAAAGGAAACACGTACGTAGCACATGCCTCCGCGCGACCCTTTAAGGAGAGTTTCCTCCGAATCCAAGTCCCAACCAACGACTCGACCTTAGTCTGTACTTCCGACCAATTCTTGTCCAACTGGAGGTCCGGCCCGAACCACACACCGAGGATCTTTACTGGGCCATCATTCCAGCCGAACACACCTGGAAGCGAGTTTACCCCGGTCCAGGCGCCCAACCGCAGGACAACGGACTTGCTGCGATTGATCACGGCGCCTGTAACAACTTCATACTCAGCGATCGCCTCTATCACCGCTCTAATATCGCTGCGCCGCGCAGCGAACACGGTAACGTCATCGGCGTACGCGGACACCCTGGCAAATTTGCCGCCAGGCAGAGCTATGCCGCGTAGGACTGGTCTCGCCGCCTCGTCCCTTAATTTGCGAAGGAAGGGCTCCAACGCCAGGACATAGAGCAGAGGCGACAGCGGGCAACACTGCCGCACCGACCGGGAGACCCCAAAGGGCTCCGACAACCTACCATTTACCTGCACCACTACCGCGGGATCACGATACAGGGCGGAGATCCACTTGCGGAAGTCCGGACCAAAGCCGGCGGTTTCCACAACAGCCCTCAGGAACCCATGGTCCACCCTGTCGAATTCCTTGGACTGATCTAAATTGATCAGCGCGGCTTCAGCGTCGTCTTCTAACCCCTCTATGATCGTGCGAATCAAGTGCAGATTGTTCTGAATTGATCGACCCTTCACAGCGTAGTTCTGATCCGGTTCAACCAAGTCACCGATAACAACCTGCAGTCGGTTCGCAAGAACGCGGGCCAAAATCTTGAAATCTGCGTTAAGCAGAGTAATGGGCCTATAATCGTCTAGATTCCCCCATCCATGTTGCTCCTCTTTCTTCAGAAGCGTGACCACTACTTTGGTTACCTGCCTCGGGATCGAATCCTGGACAAACCAGTGGTTAAATACGCCCGTCAGTAGGGGCACAAACATGGGCGACAGCCTCAAGAACAATTCGTAGGGCAAACAATCAAGCCCCGGAGATTTGTTGTGGCCACCCTGCTTCAACGCAGTAATGACCTCACGCTCCGTAACCATCCCCTCGTAGCTAGCCGCTCGGGCCGCAATAAGGCGGGGCGAGCCAGCTAAATAGCCGCCAAACTCCTGGCCGCGGAGTCTGGGTAGTTGGGTGAAGCGTTCCTCCAAATGTTGCCGAAACCCATTGCTGATCTCACGTGCCGACACGAGAGAGCGCCCTTCCATGTTTTTCACCTCCCGAATGTACCCATCCGAGCCACGTCTTAGAGCAGCCTTACGCTCAACAGCGTCAACATTCACGACTTCCTTGGAGACTCCGTTTAACCTAGACCTAACTACTTGACCTTCATATCGCTCGCTAGACAAGCGATTAAGGTCCCCCTTAACTACAGCTAGATCTAGGGAATCCCCCCCTGCCACCGCCCGGGTCTGTCTATCCTCTAGGTGCCTTTTGGTCCTAGCCCTATCTAGCGCGAAGCGTTGGCTGTATTGGACACAAAAGCGCCTAATGGTGACCTTAAGTTTAACCCACCAGCTACTCCCGGTAACCGCCCCCACTAACTCACTCTGAATTAGTGTTGTCAGCTGCTCCCGAAAGTCGTTCGACTCCAACAAGGAGACGTTCATCTTCCAGTAGCCCGCCAACCTAGGCTTATTACCTAATTTCAGACGGGCCTACACAAGGTTGTGGTCCGAATGACCTAGCCAGTGGAACGTGGGACAAGATAGGAAATCTACGTCGCCCCTTCTAATTAACATCCGGTCTAAGTAAGTACTCGGACCGGCGGCCGAACTAGATTGCCACGTCCACATCTCCCTCCCTGGGTGATCCAGACGGAACCTGTCGACTAGATCGCTCGAGGCTATAAAGCCAGACAGGGTGTTGCCACACCTTTCCAACCCACTATCCCCCCCGACCTTATCTATCTTGGGTCCAGGATGGCATTCCAGTGCCCTGTGGGCACTACCCGCTCCGGACCCGAAGAGAGAAACACCTCCACCCGCCGAAAAAAGGAAACCCTCTCGCTTTGGATGTTGGGCGCATAAACTGCCACGATCCGGAACGCGCCGCTTTTAACGGCAACATCGACCACGACCAGCCTCCCATGAGCGTCCGCGTGAACAAGCGTAACCGTCGCAGCCAGAGTGCGACTCACTAGTACAGAAACCCCCCGGCTATGGAGGCTGCCATATGCTGAGTAAGCATTAAAATCGTCTACCAGCACATCGCAGTCCCCATCCCCAACAAAGTGGGTTTCTTGTAGGGCAGCTACGTCTACCTGAAAGGCCACGAGATCCCTCAGCACGCGAGCAGCCTTGCTTCGAGATTTCATACCCCTTGCATTCAAACTAGCTGGGTTCAAGGCCATGTTTCCCTAACTAGTAATATTCTTCTACTAAGGGTCTAAAGTCCTCGAGAGTGGGGACGTCGAAGGCCTGACCAAGACTGCCCGTGAGCAGGTCGGACGTAAGCCGTCAGTCTCGAGCCAGGCCTCCCACGTCCAAGGGGAACGTCATTTTCAGTGCCCTATAGAGGGAGGGGTGAACATAAACAGGGACCCTCCCCTCGCATTGGGTATTTATCTTACTCAGTGATGGGTGCTCCCCGTCCACTAGTTTGAGGCCTTTGAATGCTATTTTTGCCTCCTCCACCATTCTCCAGAGCGCTTTCGCTCTTCCTCCCCTATTCACCCGGAAAAACGTAATTAGTGACGGAGCGTCCGGAAAGTTTCTTAGGTCAGTGACCTCCTTTTTATCAACCTTTGAGAGGCTTTCTAGTTCTTTAAGGTACCTCCTCTGCCTTCCGTTGAGGTCACTGACCGTGTTACTTATGTCGGCTTCACAAATTCTCTCCCCGGGCCAGAAAGGGAACTTTCTGGTTTTTTCAGCTCTTGTTGCTGCCGACTTTTCTGCTTTCTTTCTTTTAGTAGCCGTTGCTGCTGGTCTTGCTTCTACTCGTGGAGCCGGTTCCACTTTTCTCCCCTTCTTTGATACCACCGTACTCCATTTTGTTGTGGTATCTACATCCATCGGGGGCTCTTTAGTCTGGTTCTGAGCTTCTTCCGGTCCTTGTTTGCTGGTCTCTGCTGTTTTCTTTTGAGGGCAGAATCTGGCCACGTGCCTTCTTTTATGGCATTGCCAACATTGTGGTCTTCTGCCTTCTACGATGACCACCATGGACCAACCCTCGCATGTCAACTGGGCGGGAATTTCATGGAACTCCTTCCTTGACAGCCGCATCAGAAATTTATATTCCCCTGTTAGAATATTACGGGGGCCTTTCACTGCTTCCACTTCTTCAACTTCCCCGTAATGGGACATGATGGCCCCCAGCTGGTCTTCTTCTAAGAAACAGGGGACTCCTGAAATTGTCACCGATGTTCTTCTTTTAGACAGATATTCTGGTCCGATGCGGATGTCCCGCCATGTGAGATCCCGTCTTGCCAGTTTCTGCGCCTCTTCTTTTGTCGGCCAGAGGACCTCCCACATGGCATTAAATCTTCTGACGGCATATTGAGCCGGAATCTTGACTTCGCCCAGGACTTCCATCATTTTATCTTTCGGGACGCCTTTAAGTCCCTTTCTTTTGGCGTCCAACGTTAGTAGGGAGACGGAGCGCTCCCTTATTCCTTCCAACGTCTCTGGGACCACGATGATGTTATATCCGTCCACGAGCTCTTTATATTTGGTCTCAAACAGCTGTTTGTAGTAAGCTGGGGACTTTGCCTTCCTCTCCTTTGGTCCCCAGCTCCGCTGTTCACCCGTGGACTGGACTCCTGCCGACGCTGCTACTGCTGCTGCCACCGTCTTTGCCTGTGGTGTTCTCTGGCCTGCTGGGATAGGTGAATCTGACATTGCGAGGGCTGACCACTCCTCCTTTTCCACCGGCTCCACGCTAGTTGATCCCCCCGTACCCGGGGAGCACCCCTCTTCCACGAATACCTCCATGGATCTTGTCTTCCTCAACCCTTCCGCCGATCTATTCCTCGGGCTGCTTCTCTCGGACTGTGACCATCGCTTGGCTCGTCTCCTTTTATTTTCAGCCTTCCACGGCCCGCCTGGAGTCTCTTCAACATCTTTCGCCAGGCCTCCACCTCCTACTCCCTGGTTGTGGCTATAACCGTGGCTGGAGTTATCCATAGTCTCGACACCGTTGACCTGGGGGTATCTACCTCGCCCGCAACCCTGCCGGACGGTACTGCTCTAGGGGTTCCTATTGGTGTGGCTACCCCCGAAATCGACCACGACGCAACCGAAAACGACCCTTCTCGGTTGAGGTGGCGACCCCCTGAACCGCACCGGCACTCGACCCTTCCGAACTGGGGTTGGCGACCCCCGAGACCCTTCTCGACAAGGGGGTGCCTTTCGGGACGGCACCCCCCCAAACCCTTCTCGGCACCTACACCTGGGGCGTCCCCCAAGGTGGAAGGAGCAGCGGCCTGCTCCATCTATTTTGATGGCCTAAGGCCCAACTAAATGGCCGCCGATTTGGAAGCCAAGGGGACCTTCGCCTAAAAAGGCACGTCGGTTCCCTTGGTCCTGCCGGCTGCTTAAGCACTAGCTGGACCCCGGACTACCTGCAATAAAAACGAAAACAAGAACAGTTAGTAATTTGCCCGAGGGCAATAACAAAAACAATCAGAATAAAATAATGAAAAGCAAAACTTTGCTGGTCCAAATCCCCAAGAAGGGGCTGGTCCTTGCGAAGTCAAGCGTAAAAAAAGGAAGAACTCGGACTCTTAGAGCGTGGACCTCAGTATGAAATTTAGTATTGGCCGGCAGAGACCGAGCGTTGCCATCACTAACGAGTAAGGAGCGGCAAACTGATTGAATCCAAAATTTGACAATTTTAATCATAATCTTGTGACGTTTTCATTGGTTGTTTAGCACAGCTATTAAAGTAGTATACTTAATATATACTATCACTTCAATAAAATACTTTCTCCTTGCTAGCGAATCATACTATCTTATATAGGTAGCCTTATGTTCAAGTACACTCGAAATATAATACAGTGCAAAGAAACAGTCACTTATGAAAACGAACCTCCTAAATTTAAACCTTGAATAATTATTTAAACTCTAATGTAAATTAATATTAAGCAGATTATCAAATTGATAATAGTTAATTATTGGATTTTAATAAATTATAAGATGAAACTTTAATGATTCAAACTAGATAGATAACGCCAAACTTCCACCCATTAATATGGAAGGGGAGATTATCACCAAAAGTGTCATGAATTATTAACTTCGCACCGGACTTACTACTTAGATATTAATAAGTCACTTGTATCCATTCTCCTTCCTCCTCGCCCCTTTTTTTAATGGAGAGTAGATAATACAGTGGAGGTGTTATCGGCAGCTCCAGTAACTCTCGCTTCTCCTATTTTGCCATTCAGTCCTCATTCAATGAGTGATTTTTCTGACAAAGGGTGATGAAAAAGCTGCTTAAAGGTCGGTACTACTTGGTGACCAGTAGTCTGAGATGTCGGATATTTTTCTGTCTCTGTCTGTCCTTGTGGTCATGTCACTAGTAAGGGTGCTGGAGGTAAACGTTTTGTCTGGGCTGACGTTATCCGCCTGATAGTCACGGACCCGAACCTTGGATTAACCACTAAGGAGGCTGTCCTATCAGCAGGCGCAAAGTACTGGGACTGCTGTATTACCATTTGGTGAGTGGATCTGGACTATGCAGTAGTCTCTGGTGGGGCCTCTCGACGCCATACTAGTGGGTAATTGTTACGGCTTTACCTTTTCGTGTGCTACAAATAAAAAAAAATCCTGTCTTTTTCTCTCTTATTTTCCCTCTCTGTACTGCTCTAACCACGTATGCCGACCTATTCCACAAATCTCAAAACGTCAACATGAAATATCTCCAGAATAAAAACTCGATTAAACCTAGAACCCCATCTTCCAGCGTAGACCCCTACTACCAGGTCTCCTTCTCCAATATCAGGGGTCTACGTTCCAACCTTCCAGAGGTTGAAACCCAATTACAGGAGACGAAACCGGACATATTATTTCTATGTGAAACTGGAATAGGGCCGACCACTTCCCTAGATGAGTTCATAATTAATTGATACTCCAATTTAACAGCTAAATCTGACTCCCAAGATTGCCAGGGGCATGGAATATGTGCCTACATTAAGGATGGCTTCCCATGTGGCAGGGATATCTCTAGGAAAGATCCTAATTTACCCTATATGTGCTTCAGGGTTGCACTTGCTAACACCACTGCATTTATATTTGCCCTCTATAGGCCCCACAACAGCGGAGTTACTATCTTTAAGAGCATATCTGAGAAAATAGACCAAATACTGTCTTCACATCCCTCGGCTAACATCCACATCTGTGGTGAGTTCAACGTCCATAACGTGGAATGGCTGACCCATTCAAATAAGACAGATGATGAGGGGAGGTTTTGTCATGATTTTGCCGTTGCTTATGAGCTCACTCAGATTGTTCGCGAACCCACCCGTGTGCCCGATACACCCAATCAATATGCAAGCCTCTTAGACCTTTTTCTCTCAACTTCCCCTGAGCTATGTTCATGTACCGTTCATTCTCCTCTAGGATCCTCCGACCACTCCTTCATATCAGTTAAGATAAAAACGAAATGTAAGAAGCCCCCAGACGTACCCCTCCACCGTACTGTATACCGATACTCTATGGCTGACTGGGAGAGCTTCCGTACATGCATATCTGATTTACTTCTGCACTCCATGTTTAAAAAGGAAGTGTCCTCTATAGTATCAGATCCGACCGAATGGTTAATTGTAGGCATAGACCAATTCATACCATCTAAAAAAGTCCAACAGCCAGTCATGGTTCTCCCCAGAATGTGCTACTGCTATCGCGCACACAAATCACTTTTTCCACAGCTATCAACGTAATAGATGCACTGAGACTAAAGCTGCTTTCAGGACTGCCAGCAACAACTGTAAAAGAGTAATAAAAAATGCAAGAGAGCTATATGCCAAGTCTGTTACGTCCAAGGTAGCTGATCAGCGGCTTGGTTCCCACCAGTTTTGGCAAATAACAAATAGGATCCTGAACAGAAGTGTGCGTTCTATCCCAACCATTATCAATGGGCCAGAGGTAATCTCGTCAGCGTCAGACAAGGCCAAACTATTTGCAAAGAACTTTGCAGCTAATTCTACCCTATGCGACGAAGGCCATCAACTCCCCACATTTCCTCCTATAACACAGAACAAGCTAGGTAACATACAAATATCCGTGCATGAGGTCGCCAAGCTAATAAAAAACCTAGATTCCAGTAAAGCAACTGGCCCTGATGGCATCCCAATTATAGTGTTAAAAAAGCTTCAATCAGAACTTGCTCCCATACTTACGAAACTATTTAAGCGCTGCCTTAAGGAGAAGTGCTTTCCGACCCCCTGGAAGACCTCATCAGTTTGCCCTGTATTTAAGAATTCAGGTGATAAGTCATCTCCCTCTCAGTACGGACCAATAAGTCTTCTCTGTATTATGAGTAAGTTGCTGGAATCAATATTAAATAGAGAAATAGTCAACCACCTCAGCAGGAATAACCTTCTTAGTGACACACAATATGGCTTCCGCTCTGCAAGATCTACCGCAGATGTGCTGACGGTTATATCCCACAGGATTAGTGAATCTCTTGACAAAGGCTTCCTTTCTAGGGCAATTGCTCTTGGCATATCAAAGGCCTTCGACAAAGTATGACATAAGGGTCTACTTAATAAGATTTCCAGCTACGGTATAACTGGAAATGTTTTCTCAATCATTAAATCATTTCTCTCTGATAGGCTCATAAGAGTAGTGGTAGATGAACAAAAATCGGAGGCCTGCAATATAAATGCTGGAGTCACTAAGGGGTCAATCCTGGGCCCAACTCTCTTCCTGATCTACATAAATGACCTCCCTAAACACATACTTAAATCATTCGTTGACATCTATGCTGATGACACGACCATCTACGGCAACACATCAAAGGCTGTAAATGACGAAGTTCTCTCTGATTCCCTCTCCTCTGATCTCGAGCGCGTGGTTCAGTGGGGGAAGATGTGGCTAGTTACCTTTAATGCATCCAAAACCAAACTCCTATCCTTACATCAGCAACGCTCTGATCCCCAGTTGGCATCAATTGTGATGGATGGCTCTAGTCTGGGTGAGGCCCCGTGTTTTGACAAGCTTCTGTGTTTGACCTTTACTCCTAATCTGAAATGGAACACGTACATCAAGTCTGTTGCCAGGGTCGCTGGAAAGATGGTGGGATCCTTCTACCGCTCCAGAAGATATCTCACTACGGATGCAATTCTCTATCTATATAAAAGCCAAGTACGGCCAAGGATAGAAATACTGTTGCCATATATGGTCAGGAGCTGCCAAAACAGCCTATCATACCTTGACAGAGTACAAAATAGACTTCGTGGTTTAGTGGGGGATGCCCTTTTCTCTACCCTGCAACCCCTCTCTCACAGAAGAGACGTTGCGAGCCTATCCCTGTTTTATCGTTATTTTCATGGCAGGTGCTCGTCTGAACTCCAATCCCTGGTCCCCCCTCGCCAATCTTTCACGAAAAACACCCGTCTAGCTGAATCCACTGTGAAAAATTTCCCCCACTCTATATCTGTGCCTAAATCAAAACGCGGATTTCATGAACAAAGCTTCTTTCTTAGAACTGCATGCCTGTGGAACTCTTTTCCGTCTGCCTGCTTCCCTCCGGACTACAACTTGAATGTCTTCAAGTCTAATGTGAACAAATTCCTTATGAACCGCCCCCTTAAGTAAACACTTCATCAAATCTCCTCACTAACGTAATGTACTTGCAATAACCCTTAGCCCTGAGTGGCTTCCGGGCCTTGATAAGTGGTGATCACTGTGTAAAAAAAAAAAAAAAAGAATGAGATTTTATTCTCAAAGAAGCCATTTTTTTCTCGTGTTATGTCAAGAAAAATATAAACTGGTTCAGGAATGTTTATTGAAATTTCAATAATCAAGATTTTGGCTTGTTAGTGATGCTCCCGAACGGTACAATCATTTTAAAAGTTGGTACTAGTGCACTTATTGATCCGTGGTGTAATAACGTTATTTAAAAACTCATTATATACATGGGGAGGGGAGGGTGTGTTGCACCTATTCTCTATATTAACCTTACAATTGAAGTAATAAGAAAAGCACTTTAATTAAACTTGGAAATACTATTTAAAAAAATAGCTCGAATCAGTAACTGCACTAGCACCTAAAATTAATATCAATCAACAAAAACTGCATAAAAAGCTGCCCTAAAATGCAAGAATAGCTCAGATATAAGAGCTTTTTATGTTAAATTCGTAGGCAAAACTAAATTTTAAAAGAACTCCGGTTTTACTTCCCGACAATTTTCTCATGACATCCATTCGTAATCGCATGCAAAACTAATCTCACTTGTTTACAGGGATTTGTTGAAAACATTCATATACACATTCGTATATAATTCACTTTTATATCTACATGTAAAAATCAGTTTTAATATGAAACGAAACAAATGCGTGTATGTTGGATCCTGCTAAACGGTGGTTCATTAAAATTGTGGGGTCTGCCTTCGCGCTTGGGCCACAAAGTATGGACATTAAAAAAAACGTTTACAAGTGTTTTTGATATAGATATACATAATAATACTGTGAGAAGTATGTTTTAACTTAAATAGGGATGGTATAATAACATTGTGGGATCTGCGATCGCGCCCGGCCTCCATAGAATTGAAATAGGTACATACTTTAATAAATACCTTTTATATCTATCTGCGTAAGTATACTTTGATATTTATGCTTCAGTTGAAGAAATATGGTATAATAAAATTAAGGAGTGTTTGTTGGCGCCTGACCCTCATAGAATGGAAATATGTCACAAAGTTTAACAAGGTTTTTTAATATAGATCCACAGAATATTGTGATAAGTGTTTCAGTGTGAACATGTATGGTATAATAAATTATGGGGTTAATCTATGTTATTTTTACTTTCATCATATTTTGCTTTGGTTTTGATACCTCCAAATTTTAAGCTATCTCTTTACAACGCTTCCTTTTCATAAACGATCATACTTTCATATATCAGAGTCCATTTTCTGTAGGCTGTGTTTGAACCCAGTCAAGGACTGGTACTTTTGGGTGTATATATATATATATATATATATGTATATACATAAACTATAATACTTTCATGAATCGGAGTCCATTTTCTGTAGGCTGTGTTTGACCCCAGTCAACGACTGGTACTTTTGGTAGTATGTATATATACATATATATATATATATGTGTGTGTTCAATTATAACTGAAGGAACTTAAATTATATAATATATACATACATACACACACATATATATATATATATACATACATATATATATATATAACTTTAGTTCCTTCAACTATAATTGAAACACAACCACAAACCTTTGAAGAATTCTACCTGAAATTTTTTATTAAAAAAAAACAGATTACTAAGTTTCTATCAGCTAAACTTAAAACCAATACTTACGAAGTATTATTGATGAAATAATTTTTAACATATAGATTATTTGAGTGTCATGAGCGATAACCGAGACCGAAACAAAAATTATAAGGAACTATTCATAAAACTATTTATTAAAGAATAAATGACTTAAGTGGCATCAGCTATCATCGAAACCGAAACCAAAACTTATGAATAATTATTGGTAAAATTATGTATTACAGGAAGTGGAACTACATAAGAAATAAACGACGCGGATGTAAACTCGACACACAAAAAAACACGCGTGTGCTATTCTATTAATGTATAGATTATTATTCTACATTAGCACAATATGTTTTTTTTTCAATGCTGGAATTAATGAATTAATAAATACTGTATAATGCATTCATAAC
Organism: Euprymna scolopes; assembly: GCF_053919585.1. Taxonomy (NCBI): domain Eukaryota; kingdom Metazoa; phylum Mollusca; class Cephalopoda; order Sepiida; family Sepiolidae; genus Euprymna; species Euprymna scolopes. Next base: position 110,561,814 of record NC_136494.1, read on the forward strand.
ATAATACGATGCTTATCCTCTACAGAGAAAGATTTTTCTTTTAATTTGGATTACAGAGTCAATTGTATCTCAATTAGCATATTAAGAGAATAAACACAGTTGTTTTACATTTAATAATACGTTTTGTTTTGGTGTTCATATATTCTTTATTAATGCTCTAATTATAATATTGAGCATTCGCTGTCATATCAGGCACTCTATTATATCCGCCGTGGCATTCGAAAATATATACGAAATCTAGACGCTGTTTATTATAACCACTGTTACATCGTTGCCACTTAATATAGCACGAATACATGTAAAATTAACTCCAAGTAAGAACGGTTTCACTTTTAGTCTGGCCTAGAAGGTTAAAACACACATTAGTATAACATCTTCAAGCGCGAATATGTATCTAAAGGATATTGTGCAAACCTTTAATTCATTTAGACTGCTTCATTTTGATTTATATATGTTTTAAATATTCTCTACACGCAATACATATACGTATAAAAGTGACCTTATCTTTGTATCTGTTTTTCTGTGTACATTTCCCTACGCAACAACTGTAAATTTTTAGTCTACAGACTCGAAATTTGATATGCAGGGTACTGAGATTTGGGAACATCGATGGGATCGGTTTTGGGCCAGAAATTTGCCGATAAGTGGTAAAATTTCAATGATTTGACCTTTGAGAACTCTACGAAATTCCTCCGACAATTTTGGCTCTACGCACTAGAAATTTTAGATATAGGTTCCTTAGACATGGAACTAACGTAATAATTTGATTTTGGCCCAAAACAATGAATTTGAAGGGGTCATAATAGGAGTCAAAGATATTAAAAAATTGATTTCTGCGATCTCTTCCAAATTACTCAGACAATTTCTGGTCTAATATTTGAAATTTTACATAAAGGTTATTTCATCAGTTATGGTCGAAAATCTTTAGTTACCAATATATAAACGTATGTATGTATGTATGTTTGCATGTTCGCCTTAAACTTTCAATAGAGGTGACGGATTTTACCAAGATCAGTATTGTTTTAAAGGACGATCTTTAGACGACAAATATCGAAATATTGGCTAAAAACATTTATATCTTCCCCTTCAACTAGGCACATTTATACAGGGGGGTCACTGTTTGCGCCGATATTTTTTTAATGTTATCCTCTCCTTCAGATTGTCTAGCCTTAATGTTGAACACATGTCGGTTCCAGTTTGGAAGTGGTCGTAACAGCATAAAGGTTAGGTTTTACCCCGTTCTTTTCCTCCTTTGCGGTACGGGTGCGAGCCTGCCTTCCTACTACCACTTTTTTTTTCGACAAACATACACATCCAAACATCCGGGGAAGGCCATGTAAAAATGCTTGTATATCTATAAAAGTGAGAGAGGTGACAATGCTAGTAGTAAATATTCTGATATAATGAAACTAAAATGTGATACCGTTTGGATATGGTTGCCGTAGAGCATTCATTTTGAAGGACGTCCACAGGCTTAAATTAACTGTTTTTAAGGATTGAAAGATAACTTATGTTGACCGTAGCAAAGAATTCTTAAACAAGGGCATGAAATGCACTTTCAAGATATACAATATCTACACGAATGAAAGAATGAGATTTTATTCTCAAAGAAGCCATTTTTAATCTAAGAAGAACACCAATGATATAAATAGATATTTCTCGTGTTATGGCCAGAAAAATATAAACTGGTTCAGGAATGTTTATTGACATTTCAATAATAAAGAGTTGTGCTTGTTTGTGATGCTCCCGAGCGGTACAATCATTTTAACAGTTGGTACTAGTGCACTTATTGATCCGTGCTGAAATAACGTTATTTAAAAAGCCATTATTAACATGGGGAGTAGAGGGTGTGTTGTATCTATTCTCTACTTTAACCTTACCAGTAAAAAAATACAAAAAAGCACTTTAATTTAACTTTGAAATACTATTTAAAAAAATAGCTCGGCTCAGTAAGTGCACTAGCACCTAAAAGTTAATATCAACGCAACAAAAACTGCATAAAATGTTGCCCTAAAATGCAAGAACTGCTCAGATATAAGAGCATTTTATGTTAAATTCGTAAGCAAAACTAAATTTTAAAAGAACTCATATTTCTTCCAGACCAGTTTCTCATGATATCCATACGTAATCGCCTGCAAAACTAATCTCACTTGTTTACAGGGATGTGTTGAAAACATTCATACAAATTCGTATATAATTAACTTTTCTATCTACATGTAAAAATCAGTTTTAATAGTAAACGAAACAAATACATCTTAGTAAAATATAGTGTTTTTTAAGTACGCACATACATTTTGTTGATAACTTCACTTTATTTGCGTCTTATTAACGGCTGTATTTTAAAAGTCTCCATAAAATATACATTGCATACAGTATGGCTAAGGTTATAGCTGCAGGTTTGTTTAACGAAAAAAAATTTAATAATGACAAAGTTTAAACGGTGTAATTAAAGAAAATAAAAGTACCAGTAGAAATCATGTCCAATCCTACACTTGATTTACGTAAAAATCACTATTTCTAATTTCACTTACTAAAAATATACAATTAAAAATCTCTGCAGATTACTTAATCTCATCGTTGATGGAACAGGGGCAAGTTACCAGAGTGTATCAAGTCAAGGGAATCGTTCGATATAACGAAGTGGAATGATATAAAGAGAAAACGCCAAAGTGAGATAGTGCACAGTAATAATTTATCGGCAGTACATTTTAACGATTGAAATATTCTAGTTTTGGGGATTCGAACGGACACAAAAGGATGCTATGAGATTCGGTCTTAACAGACCGCTTAACGAAAAGAGTGACGATTAAAAAGGTTACTATAAAGAGTCTTCGTAATCCTGTGATAATCATTTTCAATAGGGATGATCTATTTTAAGGCATACATATAGTTTTTACACGCTGTGATTTCTACGTTTGGGATTATCGAAACGCCGACTTGTTTAGTCCAAACGACGATATTTGCGATTATTGTTTTTAGAAACAAAATTCAAGTTTAGAAGCGCAGTTTATTTTCTGCGAGAAGTGAAAATAGTATCCGCCATTGAAAATACATTTGCTACAGAACTACCTAGAGTTGTTAGTAAAACTAAAAAATTTTTTTAAGTCGGTGAAATATAGACGAGAATGATAAAACGTATCTACTTGTTTAGTAGATAACAGATAAAACGCATAAAAAAGCAAGTTACTCCAGTTTTTAGAGTAATGCAATTACTTCCTGCATTAATTCAGCAATATGCGCACGAAAAGGATTAAAAATGTAAATACAAAGACGTATAACAGTACGTTTAAAGCTCAAAGAGGTCAATTGACTAAAGTCTAATCCCATAGTAAGTTGAGATATCGTTCATAAAAAAGTTGCAGTCTCAGCTAAAAGAAACAGTTTAAACGCAGCAAAGCGTCATTTCAATTGATTTTAACATGCATACTCAATTATATTCAAGGTACAATAAAAAGAAAAGCTCGTCACAATTACTAATGATTTTCAATATGTAAAATCAAGCTCAACTATATTGGAAAGACTTCGATAAAAATCACTTGTAATTTAGTTGCAGAAAAGTGAGCTATCAGTTCAATTGTGTCCGATGTTTAAACCCAACCATCTACGAATTGTTAGAGTCGATTTCGTGTTGCGGTTGGGTCTTTTATTCGGAAGCGGCACTTTGATAGTGAACTTTCATCATGGGATCAGCGATATTCTTGGTTCTAGCACGTCTCCTGTAGTACATGCAACAGGCCCTAATCAAAAATACAAGCCCGAAGAAAAGTACCACGCCCACCACGGAGTAGAGCGTGGTTCGATAGTCAAAACCCCATTCTACATGGAAGAATGGCTTCTTTGTTGTGAGGGTGTCTGCAGGTGTAACACTCATATCAGCCATGTTCGTAAACTCCGTAACAGCTTCCTCTTGCTTACAAGTCCAATCTTTTATTTAGTCGTATCGGCCCCGGACCTGGCATTATCTACTGCCAGGCCCTCATTTGGGGTCCGATACAACTTAGGCACAAGGCCAGTAAGGGGGAAGTGGGGAAGAAAACGGGACTTTGCTAAATTCGCTAGCTAAACTTGCGTTAGAAAGCAAGTATTTTATTTAGAAGACCTATACTAGATTCTATCATAACACATCCGCCTACATTCTTACCAGGACCTACTTAAAAGAGACAGCTCCCCAGCTTATCGGGATGGCGGGCGACACTCGTACTGTAAAAAGAGAAGAATATGTACAAAAGAAAAACAAAACAAAATGGTATTTACAAACTTAAAGTAATGTATTGTATTTTTTTTTTTTTTTTTTTTTTATAAATGGGGGCGCGATGATGGGGAGGGGGGCAAACTAAAATACACCCAAAAAGAAAGAAAAAGAAAACAACTTAATAAAATGCCTATGGGGGCGGGTTAGTAAGGGGACCCTCCCTACCTAACGGCTGGTCTGTCGTATGAAACGCCCACTGTCTTCCAATCCACTTCCCCCAGGGGGAAAGGGTGAAAGCAAGCAGGTCGCTCCCTAGGGGGGAGTGGAGGAACTAGGGACTTGTAAGAAAAATAACTTAGGGTCGGGGATAACAGGGATGGATGCCGTCTTCCAAGATAAAATACGTAAGGGGTACAATCGGGCCGAGGACAAAATAAAACTGGTGGACTTTGGGCATCTTTGGAAGCTCTCCTAGTGCCAATCTTATCAGAAAACAAAGAACTACAGGGGACGGGATCAAACTCACATTCACCCTAGTCTAGGCCCTAAATAAAGTATGTGCTTTCCACTCTAGGTGGTTACTCCGCCTAACTAGCAAACCCACTCCTACCCATGATTACGGGGTAAACCCCGTATTAATATATGAGGGGCTGGGTTCCGAGTGCACGACAATCGAAACTTCAGCACCTCCAGACGAATACTACTAGGGTGGAAACACAAACTCGTACCTAGCTCAAACTAGTGTTGTGCACCCATCTCCTATCAAAGTCGATGCGGGGCAATCTTTTCCAATCACATCTGATTTTTATTTTTAGTTGATGCTTAAAATAAAGGACCAGATCCTGATCGGAAGCAGATTGCCCCTCATAGACAATGCTCAGACGTGTAACCCACGTCACTAACCTAGCTACAGCCAGTATCGCCAGAAACACCGCCCGTTTCTCCCTGATAAACGGCGGGTCCACATTGTCAACCACGTACGCCAAATCAAGTGGCACCGACCGCTCGGGGTCGATGCGAGCCGTTACCCCTTCGACATACCTCCAGAGACTCCGCACCCCGCTGCAAAGAAAGAACGCGTGGTCACGCGTTTCGTCCTCGTTCTCATCGTTGCAGCGTGGGCACGGGGGAAAATAATAATCGGGATCCCGGAAATCCCTGGCAAGTCGGTCGAAGAGAGGCAACGCATCCCGGACTAGCCTCCACGTTACCGAAAATTCCGCATTATTGATGTAGCTACTGGCAGGCGCCCAACTCCAAAGCGAGAGAACCTCCCCCCTCGACAGGTGTAGCCGCTCCACCAGCGGATCGTTCGCGGTACCCTCCACTAACTCCTTATATAGCCTCCACCTAGGCCGTGCAAGGTCATTGGACCCCGGCAATGCCCTAAGGGCGGCTCGGCATTCGGTCAGGAAGCGCCCTTCCCCCGCTGGTCGACGGCGACCTTCGGCGGCGGGGTTGGTTAATAGCCGTGGGAAATCGCGCTGCACGGCCGGAACCCAGGGTGCCTCCTCTATCAGTGTCCGACTCAGGAACGCCAGTCTTTCTGCGCGTTGATGGCTGCGCAGATCAGGCATCCCCAAGCCTCCCTCGCTAAGCTTCTGCGTACAGACCTGTCTACGGACATACGGCTTTCCTCCCTTCCAGAGCAGTTTGAAAAGGAATCGCTCTAAAGCCTTACAGCGGTCCGCAGGCAGGGGAAGAACAGATAAACGGTAAAGGATCAACGGAAACACGTAAGTGGCGCATGCCTCCGCACGACCCTTCAAGGACAATCTCCTTCGAATCCAAGTTCCGACAGAGGATTCGACCTTAGTCTGTACCTCCGACCAATTCTTGTCCAGCTGGAGATCCGGCCCGAACCACACACCGAGGATCTTAACCGGGCCATCAGTCCAGCCGAACGCACCTGGAAGCGAGTCTACCCCGGTCCAGGCGCTCAACCGCAGGCCGACGGACTTGCTGCGATTGATCACGGCCCCTGTGACAACTTCGTACTCAGCGATCGCCTTTATCACCGCTTCGATGTCGTTACGACTGGCTGCGAAAACGGTGACGTCATCGGCGTACGCGGACACCCTGGCAAATCGGCGGCCAGGTAGAGCAATGCCGCGTAGGACTGGTCTCGCCGCCTCGTCCCTTAATTTGCGAAGGAAGGGCTCCAACGCCAGGACATAGAGCAGAGGCGACAGCGGACAGCCCTGCCGCACCGACCGGGAGACCCCAAAGGACTCCGACAACCTACCATTGACTTGCACCACCACCGCGGGGTCACGATACAGGGCGGAGATCCACTTGCGGAAGTCCGGACCAAAGCCGGCGGCCTCCACAACAGCCCTCAGGAACCCATGGTCCACCCTATCGAACGCCTTGGACTGATCTAAATTGATCAGCGCGGCTCCTGTGTCGTCTTCTAACCCCTCTATTATCGTGCGCACCAAGTGCAGATTGTTTTGAATTGTTCGACCCTTCACAGCGTAGTTCTGATCCGGTTCGACCAACTCGTCGATAACAACCTGCAGTCGGTTTGCAAGAATACGGGCCAAAATCTTAAAATCTGCGTTAAGCAGAGTTATGGGCCTATAATCATCTAAGTTCCCCCCACCATGTTGGTTTCCCTTCTTCAGAAGCGTGACCACTCCTTTGGTTACCTTCCTCGGGATCGAGTCCTGGGCAAACCAGTGGTTAAACACGCCCGTCAAAAGGGGCACAAACATGGGCGACAGCCTCAAGTACAATTCGTAGGGCAAACCATCGAGCCCCGGAGATTTGTTGTGGCCAACCTGCTTCAACGCAGTAATGACCTCACGCTCCGTAACCACCCCCTCGCAACTAGCCGCTCGGGCCGCAGTAAGGCGGGGCGAGCCAGCTAAATAGCTGCCAAACTCCTGGCCGCGGAGTCTGGGTAGTTTGGTGAAGCGCTCCTCCAAATGTTGCCGAAACCCATTGCAGATCTCCCGCGTCGATACGAGAGAACGTCCTTCCAGGTTTTTCACCTCCCGAATGTACCCATCCGAGCCGCGTCTTAAAGCGGCCTTACGCTCAACAGCGTCAACGTTTACGGCTTCGTTGGAGACTCTCTTTAACCTAGCCCTAACTACTTGACCTTCATATCGCTCGCTAGCCAAGCGACTGAGGTCCCCCTTAATTAGTGCTAGATCTAGGGAATCCCCCCTGCCACCGCCCGGGTCAATCTATCCTCTAGGTGCTTTTTGGTCCGAGCCCTAGTTAAAGCGAGGCTTTGGCTATATTGGACACAAAAATGCCTAATGGTCACCTTAAGATTAACCCACCATCTACTCCCGGTAACCGCCCCCACTAACTCCCTCTGAATTAGTGTTGTCAGCTGCTCCCGGAAGTCGACCGACTCCAACAAGGAGGCGTTCATCTTCCAGTAGCCAGCCAACCTAGGCCTATTACCTAACTTCAAACGGGCCAACACGAGTTTGTGGTCCGAATGACCTAACCAGTGGAACGTGGGACAAGATAGAAAATCTACGTCGCCCCTTCTAATTAACATCCTGTCCAAGTATGTACTTGGACTGGCGGCCGCACTAGTATGCCACGTCCACATCTCCCTCCCGGGGTGATCCAGACGGAACCTGTCGACCAGATCGCACGAGGCCATCAGGTCAGACAGGCTGCTTTCACACCTACCCGTCCCTCTAGGCCCCCCGACCCTATCTAACTTGGGGTCCAGGATGGCATTCCAGTCCCCCATTAATACTACCCGCTCCGGACCCGAAGAGAGAAACCCCTCCACCCGCCGAAAAAAGGAAACCCTCTCGGTTTGGATGTTGGGCGCATAAACTGCCATGATCCGGAACGCGCCGCTGCTAACGGCAACATCGACCACGACCAGCCTCCCATGAGCGTCCGCATGAACAAGTGTAACCGTCGCAGATAGGGTGCGACTTACTAGCACAGAAACCCCCCGGCTATGGAGACTGCCATATGCTGAGTAAACGTCAAAGTCGTTCACCAGCACATCGCAGTCCCCAGCCCCAACAAAGTGGGTCTCCTGAATTGCAGCTATGTCTACCTCAAGGGCCATGAGGTCCCTCAGCACGCGAGAAGCCTTGCTTCGAGACCTCATGCCCCTCGCATTCAAACTAGCTAGGTTTAAGCTTGTGGCCATGTTTCCCTAACTAGTAATATTCGTCTATCAAGGGTCTGAAATCCTCGGGGGAAAGGGCGTCAAAGGTCTGCCCAAACTGCCCGTAAGCAGGACAGGCGTAAGCCGCCCGTCTTTGGCCAGACCCCCCACGTCTAGAGGGAACGTCAGTTTTAGAGCCCTATAGAAGGAGGGGTGAACGTAAATTGGGACCCTTCCCTCGCAACGTTGGGCGATCTTCGACAGTGATGGGTGCTCCACGTCTATTAGTTTGAAGCCCGGGAACGCGGTTTTACCGGCCTCCAACATTCGCCAAAGGGCCTTTGCACGCCCACCCCTATTCGGCCTGACGAAAGTAATTAGCTGCGGCGCATCTGAAAAGTTTCTTGGGTCGGTGACCTCTTTTCCATCAACTGTTGTGAGGGTCTCTAGTACCCGCAGGTACTTCCTTTGGGTCCCGTTGAGGTCACCGGCCGCACGCTCCACTTAGCACAGACGGTCCCCAGGCCAAAACGGAAATTTCCTGGTTTTTTCCTTTCTGGGGGCCGTCTTCTCCGGGTCTTTATCTTCTACAGCTTCCAAGGTTGCCGGAGTCTCTTCCTTAGGCTCCGCGGTGTTGGTTAGGGGAGGGGTGGGCTGAGCTTCTTCTTGGGGGGTTGTTGTTGTTGGAGGCTCAGCACAAGGGTCTTCCATCTGCACCTCAACGGGTGCTCCTTGCTCCATTTCAATCGGCATTTTCTCAGGCATTTTGCCGGGTGTCGCTTTGGGCGTTTCCTTTCTCTCCTTCTTCTCTGGCTGTCTCTCCTTCGGTTCGCTCTCTTCACCCTCCGACTCAGAGGAGTTCAATTTCAACTTCCTTTTGGTCGTTGCCACCGTTGGTTTGGTTGTTACTGGGGGGCTTTCTGTCTCTTTCTTCTTCCCCTTTTTGGCAACGACCTTACTCCAGGATCCGCCCTCTGCGTCCACCGTGTTTGATTTCTCCCCTTGTACTTTGAGGCCCACTTTTGCCTTTCTGCCTCTCCTGTCTTTTGGGTGACCTGCTCCTTTTTCAGTGGGCAGAAGCGCGCCACGTGCCCGGGCTTCACACAATGCCAGCAGTACGGCCTCCTCCCTTCTACAATTACGGCCATCTGCCAGCCCTCACAATTAAGCTGGGCGGGGATTTTGTGGAAGTTCTCCCTATTCACCCTCATGCAGACTTTATAGGACCCCGTCTGGATGTTTCTTGGGCCCTTCGTAGGTTGAACCTCCTCCACCTCTCCGAACTGGGCGAGGGTAGCTCCCAGCTGGTCTTCTCCAATAAAACTAGGGACTCCCAGGACCGTGACTCCCGCTCTCCTTCTGGACATGTATTCGGGCCTCAACCTTAGATTCCTCCACGTGAGGTCCCCTCCTGCTAGTTTTTCTGCCTCCTCCTTTGATGGCAGGAGGAGATCCCACGTGGCATGATATCTTCTCACCAGGTATTGCGCCGGAATCTTCAGATCCCCCAGGATGTCAAACATTTTTTCCAGGGGCACCCCGGTGAGACCTTTGCCGTTTGTTTCCAGGGTCACCAGGGAGACTGTTCGTTCTTTAATGTCCTCAAGCGCTCCTGGAACTATCTTCATCTCATTGCCCTCCACAAACTCTTTAAATCTGCTTTCCAGCAAGTCCTTGTAATACTTGGGGTTTTTCCTCTCTATCTTCTTTTGCCCCCAAACACTTTGCGGCGTCTTTGCTGTATCCGGTGTGGGAGTCCCGGCTGCTTCCACTACTGCTTGTCCTGCTGGTATCGGAGAGGTGTCGCTCTGACTCTTCGTAAGGGCTGGCCACTCACTACTGCTGGCTGGTGTCATACCGCCTATCGATCCCCCCTCCCTCGGGGAGCACCCATCTACAATTACCACTTCCTCCGACCGTACCCTCCTCAATTTGGCCGGGCTATTCGTCTCCGACTGAGACCTTGTTGGAGGGGTACTCCTTTCCTCGTCAGCACCCCACCATTTTCTAACTGGCCGCCTCAGCTTTTTCGAACCTGCTGCGGGCATCACCCAGGGATGTTTCTTTTCGCCCTTCACGTCACAAGGGTTGCCTTTCGCGGTGGCAAACCCGGGAACTACACTGGGGGTAGCGACCTTACTTGGGTTGCCATTCAGGGTAGCAACCCACGACCCAACGACACTGGTGTTGCCTTTCGGGGTGGCAACACCCGGAACTGCCTCGACCGTACTGGGGGCGGCGACCCCCGCTCGCGATCCGAACGCTTCCAACGACTCTGGGGCGGCGACCCCGGTAACCCTTCTCGAACTGGGGGTGCCTTGCGGGACGGCACCCCCCGGACCCTTCACGGACACTACACCCGGGGCGTCCCCCAAGGTGGAAGGAGCAGAGGCCTGCTCCATCTATTTTGGTGGCCCAAGGCCCGGCTGATCACCCGCCGATTCGGAAACCAAGGGGACCTTCGCCAAAAGAGGCACGTCAGTTTCCCTTGGCCCTGCCGGCTGCTTAAGTGACAGCTGGACCCTGGACTATCTGTAAGAAAAAGAGAAAGCGCAGTTAATGGTTGCCCAGAGTGGGCAAAAACAACAATGAACGTAAAAACGCAAAAAAATAACCAATGACCAAAAGCGCCTGATTGCAGGGGAACCAAGCTTCTTGCTTACAAGTCACATCTTTTATTTAGTCGTATCGGCCCCGGACCTGGCATTATCTACTGCCAGGCCCTCATTTGGGGTCCGATACAACTTAGGCACAAGGCCAGTAAGGGGGAAGTGGGGAAGAAAACGGGACTTTGCTAAATTCGCTAGCTAAACTTGCGTTAGAAAGCAAGTATTTTATTTAGAAAACCTATACTAGATTCTATCATAACACATCCGCCTACATTCTTACCAGGACCTACTTAAAAGAGACAGCTCCCCAGCTTATCGGGATGGCGGGCGACACTCGTACTGTAAAAAGAGAAGAATATGTACAAACAAAACAAAATGGTATTTACAAACTTAAAGTAGTGTATTGTATTTTTTTTTTTTTTTTTTTTTTCTTTATAAATGGGGGTGCGATGATGGGGAGGGGGGCAAACTAAAATACACCCAAAAAGAAAGAAAAAGAAAACAACTTAATAAAATGCCTATGGGGGCGGGTTAGTAAGGGGACCCTCCCTACCTAACGGCTGGTCTGTCGTATGAAACGCCCACTGTCTTCCAATCCACTTCCCCCAGGGGGAAAGGGTCAAAGCAAGCAGGTCGCTCCCTAGGGGGGAGTGGAGGAACTAGGGACTTGTAAGAAAAATAACTTAGGGTCGGGGATAACAGGGATGGATGGCGTCTTCCAAGATAAAATACGTAAGGGGTACAATCGGGCCGAGGACAAAATAAAACTGGTGGACTTTGGGCATCTTTGGAAGCTCTCCTAGTGCCAATCTTATCAGAAAAACAAAGAGCTACAGGGGACGGGATCAAACTCACATTCACCCTAGTCTAGGCCCTAAATAAAGTATGTGCTTTCCACTCTAGGTGGTTACTCCGCCTAACTAGCAAACCTACTCTACCCATGATTACGGGGTAAACCCCGTATTAATATATGAGGGGCTGGGTTCCGAGTGCACGACAATCGAAACTTCAGCACCTCCAGACGAATACTACTAGGGTGGAAACACAAGCTCGTACCTAGCTCCTCGTCGGATGCACAAACTAGTGTTGTGCACCCATCTCCTATCAAAGTCTATGCGGGGCAATCTTTTCCAATCACATCTGATTTTTATTTTAAGTTGATGCTTAAAATAAAGGACCAGATCCTGAACGGAAGCAGATTGCCCCTCATAGACAATGCTCAGACGTGTAACCCACGTCACTAACCTAGCTACAGCCAGTATCGCCAGAAACACCGCCCGTTTCTCCCTGATAAACGGCGGGTCCACATTGTCAACCACGTACGCCAAATCAAGTGGCACCGACCGCTCGGGGTCGATGCGAGCCGTTACCCCTTCGACATACCTCCAGAGACTCCGCACCCCGCTGCAAAGAAAGAACGCGTGGTCACGCGTTTCGTCCTCGTTCTCATCGTTGCAGCGTGGGCACGGGGGAAAATAATAATCGGGATCCCGGAAATCCCTGGCAAGTCGGTCGAAGAGAGGCAACGCATCCCGGACTAGCCTCCACGTTACCGAAAATTCCGCATTATTGATGTAGCTACTGGCAGGCGCCCAACTCCAAAGCGAGAGAACCTCCCCCCTCGACAGGTGTAGCCGCTCCACCAGCGGATCGTTCGCGGTACCCTCCACTAACTCCTTATATAGCCTCCACCTAGGCCGTGCAAGGTCATTGGACCCCGGCAATGCCCTAAGGGCGGCTCGGCATTCGGTCAGGAAGCGCCCTTTCCCCGCTGGTCGACGGCGACCTTCGGCGGCGGGGTTGGTTAATAGCCGTGGAAAAGCGCGCTGCACGGCCGGAACCCAGGGTGCCTCCTCTATCAGTGTCCGACTCAGGAACGCCAGTCTTTCTGCGCGTTGATGGCTGCGCAGATCAGGCATCCCCAAGCCTCCCTCGCTAAGCTTCTGCGTACAGACCTGTCTACGGACATACGGCTTTCCTCCCTTCCAGAGCAGTTTGAAAAGGAGTCGCTCTAAAGCCTTACAGCGGTCCGAAGGCAGGGGAAGAACAGATAAACGGTAAAGGATCAACGGAAACACGTAAGTGGCGCATGCCTCCGCACGACCCTTCAAGGACAATCTCCTTCGAATCCAAGTTCCGACAGAGGATTCGACCTTAGTCTGTACCTCCGACCAATTCTTGTCCAGCTGGAGATCCGGCCCGAACCACACACCGAGGATCTTAACCGGGCCATCAGTCCAGCCGAACGCACCTGGAAGCGAGTTTACCCCGGTCCAGGCGCTCAACCGCAGGCCGACGGACTTGCTGCGATTGATCACGGCCCCTGTGACAACTTCGTACTCTGCGATCGCCTTTATCACCGTTTCGATGTCGTTACGACTGGCTGCGAAAACGGTGACGTCATCGGCGTACGCGGACACCCTGGCAAATCGGCGGCCAGGTAGAGCAATGCCGCGTAGGACTGGTCTCGCCGCCTCGTCCCTTAATTTGCGAAGGAAGGGCTCCAACGCCAGGACATAGAGCAGAGGCGACAGCGGACAGCCCTGCCGCACCGACCGGGAGACCCCAAAGGACTCCGACAACCTACCATTGACTTGCACCACCACCGCGGGGTCACGATACAGGGCGGAGATCCACTTGCGGAAGTCCGGACCAAAGCCGGCGGCCTCCACAACAGCCCTCAGGAACCCATGGTCCACCCTATCGAACGCCTTGGACTGATCTAAATTGATCAGCGCGGCTCCTGTGTCGTCTTCTAACCCCTCTATTATCGTGCGCACCAAGTGCAGATTGTTTTGAATTGTTCGACCCTTCACAGCGTAGTTCTGATCCGGTTCGACCAACTCGTCGATAACAACCTGCAGTCGGTTTGCAAGAATACGGGCCAAAATCTTAAAATCTGCGTTAAGCAGAGTTATGGGCCTATAATCATCTAAGTTCCCCCCACCATGTTGGTTTCCCTTCTTCAGAAGCGTGACCACTCCTTTGGTTACCTGCCTCGGGATCGAGTCCTGGGCAAACCAGTGGTTAAACACGCCCGTCAAAAGGGGCACAAACATGGGCGACAGCCTCAAGTACAATTCGTAGGGCAAACCATCGAGCCCCGGAGATTTGTTGTGGCCAACCTGCTTCAACGCAGTAATGACCTCACGCTCCGTAACCACCCCCTCGCAACTAGCCGCTCGGGCCGCAGTAAGGCGGGGCGAGCCAGCTAAATAGCTGCCAAACTCCTGGCCGCGGAGTCTGGGTAGTTTGGTGAAGCGCTCCTCCAAATGTTGCCGAAACCCATTGCAGATCTCCCGCGTCGATACGAGAGAACGTCCTTCCAGGTTTTTCACCTCCCGAATGTACCCATCCGAGCCGCGTCTTAAAGCGGCCTTACGCTCAACAGCGTCAACGTTTACGGCTTCGTTGGAGACTCTCTTTAACCTAGCCCTAATTACTTGACCTTCATATCGCTCGCTAGCCAAGCGACTGAGGTCCCCCTTAATTAGTGCTAGATCTAGGGAATCCCCCCCTGCCACCGCCCGGGTCAATCTATCCTCTAGGTGCTTTTTGGTCCGAGCCCTAGTTAAAGCGAGGCTTTGGCTATATTGGACACAAAAATGCCTAATGGTCACCTTAAGATTAACCCACCATCTACTCCCGGTAACCGCCCCCACTAACTCCCTCTGAATTAGTGTTGTCAGCTGCTCCCGGAAGTCGACCGACTCCAACAAGGAGGCGTTCATCTTCCAGTAGCCAGCCAACCTAGGCCTATTACCTAACTTCAAACGGGCCAACACGAGTTTGTGGTCCGAATGACCTAACCAGTGGAACGTGGGACAAGATAGAAAATCTACGTCGCCCCTTCTAATTAACATCCTGTCCAAGTATGTACTTGGACTGGCGGCCGCACTAGTATGCCACGTCCACATCTCCCTCCCGGGGTGATCCAGACGGAACCTGTCGACCAGATCGCACGAGGCCATCAGGTCAGATAGGCTGCTTTCACACCTACCCGTCCCTCTAGGCCCCCCGACCCTATCTAACTTGGGGTCCAGGATGGCATTCCAGTCCCCCATTAATACTACCCGCTCCGGACCCGAAGAGAGAAACCCCTGCACCCGCCGAAAAAAGGAAACCCTCTCGGTTTGGATGTTGGGCGCATAAACTGCCATGATCCGGAACGCGCCGCTGCTAACGGCAACATCGACCACGACCAGCCTCCCATGAGCGTCCGCATGAACAAGTGTAACCGTCGCAGATAGGGTGCGACTTACTAGCACAGAAACCCCCCGGCCATGGAGACTGCCATATGCTGAGTAAACGTCAAAGTCGTTCACCAGCACATCGCAGTCCCCAGCCCCAACAAAGTGGGTCTCCTGAATTGCAGCTATGTCTACCTCAAGGGCCATGAGGTCCCTCAGCACGCGAGAAGCCTTGCTTCGAGACCTCATGCCCCTCGCATTCAAACTAGCTAGGTTTAAGCTTGTGGCCATGTTTCCCTAACTAGTAATATTCGTCTATCAAGGGTCTGAAATCCTCGGGGGAAAGGGCGTCAAAGGTCTGCCCAAGACTGCCCGTAAGCAGGACAGGCGTAAGCCGCCCGTCTTTGGCCAGACCCCCCACGTCTAGAGGGAACGTCAGTTTTAGAGCCCTATAGAAGGAGGGGTGAACGTAAATTGGGACCCTTCCCTCGCAACGTTGGGCGATCTTCGACAGTGATGGGTGCTCCACGTCTATTAGTTTGAAGCCCGGGAACGCGGTTTTACCGGCCTCCAACATTCGCCAAAGGGCCTTTGCACGCCCACCCCTATTCGGCCTGACGAAAGTAATTAGCTGCGGCGCATCTGAAAAGTTTCTTGGGTCGGTGACCTCTTTTCCATCAACGGTTGTGAGGGTCTCTAGTACCCGCAGGTACTTCCTTTGGGTCCCGTTGAGGTCACCGGCCGCACGCTCCACTTCGCACAGACGGTCCCCAGGCCAAAACGGAAATTTCCTGGTTTTTTCCTTTCTGGGGGCCGTCTTCTCCGGGTCTTTATCTTCTACAGCTTCCAAGGTTGCCGGAGTCTCTTCCTTAGGCTCCGCGGTGTTGGTTAGGGGAGGGGTGGGCTGAGCTTCTTCTTGGGGGGTTGTTGTTGTTGGAGGCTCAGCACAAGGGTCTTCCATCTGCACCTCAACGGGTGCTCCTTGCTCCATTTCAATCGGCATTTTCTCAGGCGTTTTGCCGGGTGTCGCTTTGGGCGTTTCCTTTCTCTCCTTCTTCTCTGGCTGTCTCTCCTTCGGTTCGCTCTCTTCACCCTCCGACTCAGAGGAGTTCAATTTCAACTTCCTTTTGGTCGTTGCCACCGTTGGTTTGGTTGTTACTGGGGGGCTTTCTGTCTCTTTCTTCTTCCCCTTTTTGGCAACGACCTTACTCCAGGATCCGCCCTCTGCGTCCACCGTGTTTGATTTCTCCCCTTGTACTTTGAGGCCCACTCTTTGCCTTTCTGCCTCTCCTGTCTTCTGGGTGACCTGCTCCTTTTTCAGTGGGCAGAAGCGCGCCACGTGCCCGGGCTTCACACAATGCCAGCAGTACGGCCTCCTCCCTTCTACAATTACGGCCATCTGCCAGCCCTCACAATTAAGCTGGGCGGGGATTTTGTGGAAGTTCTCCCTATTCACCCTCATGCAGACTTTATAGGACCCCGTCTGGATGTTTCTTGGGCCCTTCGTAGGTTGAACCTCCTCCACCTCTCCGAACTGGGCGAGGGTAGCTCCCAGCTGGTCTTCTCCAATAAAACTAGGGACTCCCAGGACCGTGACTCCCGCTCTCCTTCTGGACATGTATTCGGGCCTCAACCTTAGATTCCTCCACGTGAGGTCCCCTCCTGCTAGTTTTTCTGCCTCCTCCTTTGATGGCAGGAGGAGATCCCACGTGGCATGATATCTTCTCACCAGGTATTGCGCCGGAATCTTCAGATCCCCCAGGATGTCAAACATTTTTTCCAGGGGCACCCCGGTGAGACCTTTGCCGTTTGTTTCCAGGGTCACCAGGGAGACTGTTCGTTCTTTAATGTCCTCAAGCGCTCCTGGAACTATCTTCATCTCATTGCCCTCCACAAACTCTTTAAATCTGCTTTCCAGCAAGTCCTTGTAATACTTGGGGTTTTTCCTCTCTATCTTCTTTTGCCCCCAAACACTTTGCGGCGTCTTTGCTGTATCCGGTGTGGGAGTCCCGGCTGCTTCCACTACTGCTTGTCCTGCTGGTATCGGAGAGGTGTCGCTCTGACTCTTCGTAAGGGCTGGCCACTCACTACTGCTGGCTGGTGTCATACCGCCTATCGATCCCCCCTCCCTCGGGGAGCACCCATCTACAATTACCACTTCCTCCGACCGTACCCTCCTCAACTTAACTACCGGTTTGGCCGGGCTATTCGTCTCCGACTGAGACCTTGTTGGAGGGGTATTCCTTTCCTCGTCAGCACCCCACCATTTTCTAACTGGCCGCCTCAGCTTTTTCGAACCTGCTGCGGGCATCACCCAGGGATGTTTCTTTTCGCCCTTCACGTCACAAGGGTTGCCTTTCGCGGTGGCAAACCCGGGAACTACACTGGGGGTAGCGACCTTACTTGGGTTGCCATTCAGGGTAGCAACCCACGACCCAACGACACTGGTGTTGCCTTTCGGGGTGGCAACACCCGGAACTGCCTCGACCGTACTGGGGGCGGCGACCCCCGCTCGCGATCCGAACGCTTCCAACGACTCTGGGGCGGCGACCCCGGTAACCCTTCTCGAACTGGGGGTGCCTTGCGGGACGGCACCCCCCGGACCCTTCACGGACACTACACCCGGGGCGTCCCCCAAGGTGGAAGGAGCAGAGGCCTGCTCCATCTATTTTGGTGGCCCAAGGCCCGGCTGATCACCCGCCGATTCGGAAACCAAGGGGACCTTCGCCAAAAGAGGCACGTCAGTTTCCCTTGGCCCTGCCGGCTGCTTAAGTGACAGCTGGACCCTGGACTATCTGTAAGAAAAAGAGAAAGCGCAGTTAATGGTTGCCCAGAGTGGGCAAAAACAACAATGAACGTAAAAACGCAAAAAAATAACCTTTGGCCAATGACCAAAAGCGCCTGATTGCAGGGGAACCAAGCTTCTTGCTTACAAGTCCAATCTGCTATAATTACGAATTTATTTTTTTTTATAAGAAGTGTGAGGAATTTTTGACCAGTCATATTTTATCTCACCTCAGAGCTATCCAATTAGGTAATGTTTTTGATTTGTAAAGTATTATTTTATTTTTATTTATTGCTAGGGCCCTCCTCCCATTTTAATACAACACTTTATTACAAATATTTTATGAAGAATTAGGGGGGGCCTTTGAAACAATGTGGCATTCAGCCTAAAGGGAATGAGTGTGTGGAATGAGGGTCAGGGCTTATCCAATTTATTCCTTAAGTTAGATTATTACTCATCGTAATACCTTATTTACTCTCTGTGTTTAAGCTATTTAAAATCTCCCCCAATGAATGAATTTGTTATAAATTTTATTTACAAAATCATAACACTTTTTTAAATTTACAAACAAAAGAAATAATTTTTTAACCAAAAGAATCCAAATTGTATGCATAAACATTAAAGAAACAAACAATAAACATGAAAAAAAAGAAAAATATGTCGAATAAGGGGGATTGATATTACTAGATCTTAATACATCCCAAAATAAATAAAAATTACGATAAAATGAAAATGAATTCAATTAAATGCTAACTATATTATTTTAGTGGTAGCCCTGTCAAACTAGTCCAGTTGTAGAAGTACTCGTTGTTGTCGGCAATAGTCGAAAAACAAAAAAAAAAACACTTCCTAAGGTAGAGCTGGTAGAATACGGCCAAAAGATGTTGGGAGGGGTTCTTGGTGGGCGGTGACCCCCAGCATAATACCATCGCGTAGGGCTGAGAAATGAAAATAACTTTATCGGGAAAGATAATTCGTTAGTGTATTGTTACACCTAAAATAAATAGGGAACCTGACTCATTTAGACAACAAACAAAGGGACGTTTTTGTTGGTATTTCCTGTCAAGACCTTATGGCGGCGTGTGCTCACACTTGTTTCGAACATATATTCATAAACTGGAGGTGTGAATCCACCTAAGTTTGAATATTCCGAAAGGCAATCTCCTATCATATCTGATTTTAAATGAATCTGATATTTAACATGCGAAATCAGATCGTAATGCGAAGGCGACAACCCCCACGCTGGATCGCAATGCGTGAAACCCACACTACTAGTCTACCTACGCCTAATATCGAAAAGAATACCAATTGTTATTCCCTAAGACACAGCTTATCCATGTTGCAGACTACTAACACTACATCCATTACCTGCTCAGGGACGATGCAAGTCGTTACACCACTAACATAGTCAAAAATTCAGGCAACCTGAAGCAATTGAAGAAAACGTTCTCACCTGTTTCTATTTTGTCATCCAGGTAACGTTCGCTAAAAGAGTCTATAATTTGACCAATGCACAATGCCATTGGCATATAGTGCATTGCGGACAAATCGCCATGTCATAGAATATTCAGAATCATTGCGATAACTCCAGCCTGCCTTCCAATTCCACTGAAAGCGTACCCCCTCCTCTGACAGTTGCAGCTATAGGTCCGAAGCAGTCCCCACCACCCAATCTCGATATAGTGCCTTTATAGACAGGTTGAGATCACTTATCGATAGCAGCACTAGAAGCGCAACGGCATTAGTTAAATAACTGCATTCAACCCATTGGCTTACGGCGGCATTCTTCCAAGTAATCATGCATACACTGCCTCGATCGCAGGTAAACATGGAAACTCTTCTGTCACAGTTCTACTTTTAAATGCTAATATCTCGGCATGGTTGTGGTTTGCAAATTCCGGCATTTCCAAGCTCCCATCAATCAGACGTTGAGTGCAGATCTGTTTACGAACAGACGCCTTCCCCTCGTTCCATAGTAGCGAAAAATAGGAACGCATTATCTCAGTTAAGCAGTTCGCAAGCAGTGACAGCACAGACAATCGGTAAATGATTAGCGGAAAGATGTAAGTGGAGCATGCCTCTCTCATACCGTTTAGGGAAATACGTCATCGAAGCCAAATTCTCACAGACACTTCAACCTTTGCCTGTACTTCCAATAATTCTTGTCCAACTTGAGATCCAACCTAAACTACACACTAAGGATCCGAATCAGGCCATCAGCCCAATTGAAAAAACCTGGTAGCACAGCAGTGCCCCTCCAGGTAGACAACCTTAGGCCGTCGGATTAGCTAAGGATTACTATCGACCCTTCGTACGGCTTGGGTGCCTTTATAACGGTGAAAATATCTCTCAGTTTCGAGACACACGCCGTCACATTATCGGCATACGCGGAAAATTGGCACACCCACCGTCATGAAGAGCAATTTCGTGCAGGGGCAGTCGAATCTTCCCCATCCTCAATTTGCGGAGGAAAGATTTCAGCGTAAGTACGTAAAACAGGGGAGACAGCGGGCAACCTCAATGTACCGACTGAGAAATACATGTAATGGTTCAACTCATCTCATTCAGCTCAACGACTGCCGTCGGTGAGGTATACAGACTGTACATCCTTCTGCAAAAGTCTTGATTAAACTCGCCAGCCTCTAGAACAGATACCAAGAAACCATAATCGAACCATTTGAAAGCCTTGAACTAAGCGAACTTGATCAGCGCAGCTTCGCTGTCGTCTTCTTAACCCCTTGTGATCCTGTGGACAAATTGCGAATTGTTTTGAATTGATTTCTTTTTTACAGCGTAATTCCGATCAGATTCGTCAAAGTCAGTGATGACGACCTGAAACTGGTTCGCTAAAAACGCGTGCCAAAATCTTTAAATCTGTGTTTAGCAGAGTCATGGACCTAAAAATCATCTAGCCTCATCCCCCAACATATGTGTCCTTCAACTTCTTTTTCTTCTTCTTCTTCTTCTTCTTCTTCTTCTTCTTCAGAATGTCTACTTCACTTTTGCTAACCTGATTCGGAATAGACGTCGTATGAAACCTGTAGTTTAACACCCGTCAGAATCGGAAGGAATATGTGCGATATCCTCAAGCTGCATTCGTAAGGGGGACCAACGAGTCTTGGAGATTTGTTGTAGTCGACTTACTTTAGCTGACTTACTGTAAGCTGGTCAATACAAGTAGCCGCCTCTAGGCAAATTGAGCCAGCCAATTAGTCGCCCAACCCATGGCAGCAGAGTCAGATACGATACCAGCACTATATGAGATCATGCCCTTTCAGGCTCTGAACATTGCGAATGTAATTTTCTGATCTGCACTGGAGTGGAGATATACACTCTGACGTGTTAACATTCAAGACTTCGTAAGACACTCTTTCTAACCTAGCGTTAAGTACGTGATACTCAGACTGTTATTTAGCCGCGCGGTCGAGGTCTCCTCAATCAGTTCTATCTAGGAAAGTTTGGTCATTATAAATTAAAAACAGGACCTGTTATCCGGCATTGCACGGTGGTACAATTTATTTCCCGCTAAAACGATGCCCCCTTCGAAAAAAAAAATATAGTGCGGTTGTTGTTGGTGTTTTTGACCAACCCCAAACCTCATCATGTTAATAACGGCTTTCGAAAGAGGCATAGCATATTATGCGGGGGGAGTGTCAAAATATTTTTCCAAAATTTAACCTCGATAATCGCTGTCAGATCCCCACGCGTAAATACTATGAATAAGAAAGAAAATTGGGAGGGGGTATGTTGGATAGAATAAAATTTGTTTTAGCCCGTGCATACTGATCTGGCAGCCAGTATTTTAAAGTGCATAATAAATGGCTTTATATCTCGGAAAGTACTTGTATACGTCTAATATGAATGAGATGTTCTGACTCAGCATAGTGAAAATCCCCTTAAAGGTCCTCATTTTAAAGAAAAGTGTGTAGCTGGAGCTAAAGTACACATATATTTTAAAAAACCTGAATAGGTCTATAATCAAACATACAACTATGAATGACCTCGTAGGCAAACTGATTTAGTTTAATACATACCTTAATTCTAAGCGGTTTATGCCGCAAGGCAATAAATAATGGACCCGAAAATATTAATGTTATATTACATTTTTTAAAGTTTTTGTGGGTGTATCTGCGCTATGTTTATTTGTGCATTAATATAGAAACATTAAATTAAAACAAACAAAAAATAAAAGTCCAGTTATAAAACAAAGTAAAGGAAAAGCAATGAAACAAACATAATAACATCGTAGTCGCTTCAGCTTAGGGAATCGAACGAGAAAAGACAATGCAACACGTAAATGTTTATTTTATTTTTGTTTTAGGGTTCTTTTTTGTAGAGGGGGCAGTTGCGCTGTGATTTTGTGTGAGTTTGTACTGTAAGATTATCAGTACCTTAGTTTCTGATTATAAACGGTTTATATTTTTATATTTGGTATAATATTTAAAAACGTGTTGCCTCGGGTAGCGAGAGACGCCATATTTGTAAATGTGTTGCGTGTCCTATTATGAAATTAGATGTTTAATTCGGAATAATGTATTTGTCAGCTCTAAGCCAATGAGAATTGATGGAATGTCAGAAAGAAGAGTTTATTTTTTTTATGTCTCACGTAATTATTTGTATATTATTCATATTTTTCAAATAGAATTAATTTCAATATAATACACATCAATTAATATATCGGTGGGACATTACGCCGACTGCCCCCCTGCAGAGGGTAAAAGTCCCTCAATGGGGGTCCTGGATATGACCTTAAACTATATCCAGTTGTGAGGCCCCAGCTTGTGGGGTTTGGGGAGTATGGAGCCCTCCTTAAATTACCATTGCTCCCAGGTCAACTCTGACCCGGAGTGGTAGTACCTGTTAGGGTCCACACTATTGGTTAAATAGACACCGACATGAAAACAACAAAATCTTTGGATTCGGCATTAAATAACCTGAAAAGGGTTGATATGCCGTAACACGAAAACAACTAAACCAACTAAACCATATCCATTAAATAAAGCTCTGAAGAGGGACAGTGTGAGATCGTGATAAGTAAAGGCGTATACAACAAAGAAGTAACCCCCCTGTTTGTATACATATTATTAAACAGGCTCGGAATCTTTTGCTAGTACAAGGCTCTTGACTGGAAGATGCAAGTCGAGGATCCGTTCGACTGAAACTGGACTTTTGTAGTGTTCTTTTATCGGAATCCTTTGATATAATCCCAAGTAGCCTAAAGAGGTTCACTTTCTCATGCGTTCCCAGGAGTAAGTTTATTGAAACAGTCATAAGAGGCCTCGAGAGAGTAATGTTGTTGGAGATGTCAAAGCAATTATTAAAATGTATTGTCTGTATGGGGTTCTAGCTTGATGCTCGGCCTTTGTTGCGAGTGTTGTGTTTTCACAAATGAATTTTAAGGAGTAAAGCTTATATATATATATATATATATATATATATATATATATATATATATATATTTATATATATATATATATATATATATATATAATATAAAGCTGAATGTCTGTGTGTGATGTCTTTTTACGAATAGACTGCTATATTGTTTACTATTTAAAATAAAAACTGATTACATATAATGATAGAAGATGTATTGAGGCACAGGAATGTGTATGTTCGATTCTGCAGAACGGTGGTTAATTAAAATTGTGGGGTCTGCCTTCGCGCTTGGGCCACAAAGTATGGAAATTAAAAAAAAAAACGTTTACAAGTTTTTTTTTTATATAGATATACATAATAATACTTTGATAAGTATGTTTTAACTTAAATAGGGATGGTATAATAAAATTGCGGGATCTGCGATCGCGCCTGGCCTCCATAGAATTGAAATAGGCACACGCTTTAATAAAGACCTTTCATATCTGTCTGCGTAAGTATACTTTTATACTTATACTTTAGTTGAAGAAATATGGTATAATAAAATTATGGAGTGTTCGTTAACGCCTGACCTCAATAGAATGGAAATATGTCACAAAATTTAACAAGGTTTTTTAATATAGATCCACAGAATATTGTGATAAGTGTTTGAGTGTGAACAGATATGGTATAATAAATTATGGAGTTTATCTATGTTATTTTTACTTTCAACATATTTTGCTTTGGTTTTGATACCTCCAAATTTGAAGCTATCTCTTTACAACCCATCCGTTTCATAAACTAGAATACTTTCATAAATCGGAGTCCATTTTCTGTAGGCTGTGTTTGAACTCAGTCAACGACTGGTACTTTTGGTAGTATGTATACATACATATATATATATATATATATATATATATATATATATATATATGTGTGTGTGTGTGTGGGTGTGTGTGTTCAATTATAGCTGAAGGAGCTACAGTTATATAATATATACATATATACACACACACATATATATATATATATATATATAACTTTAGTTCCTTCAACTATAATTGAAACACAAACACGAACCTATGAAGAATTCTTCCTGAAATTTTACATAAAAAAACAGATTACTAAGTTGCTATAGCTAAACTAAAAACCGACACCAAGACTTACGAATTATTATTGATGAAATAATTTTAAAAATATAGATTATTTGAGTGTCATTAGCGATAACCGAGACCGAAACCAAAATTATTAGGAATTATTCATAAAAATATTTATTAAAGAATAAATGACTTTAGTGGCATCAGCTATTATCGAAACCGAAACCAAAACTTATGAATAATTCTTGGTCAAATTATTTATTACAGGAAGTGGAACAACATAAAAAATAAACGACGCGGATGTAAACTCGACACACAAAATAACACGCATGTGCTATTGTATTAATGTATAGAATATAATTCCACATTAGCACATTAAGTTGGTTTTTCACTGCTGAAATTAATTAATATAAATAATGTATAATGCATTCATAACATAATACGATGCTTATCCTTTACCGAGAAAGATTTTTTTAAAATTTTGATTGCAGAGCGAATTGTATCTCAATTAGCATATTAAGAGAATAAACACATTAGTTGTTTTACATTTAATAATACGTTTTGCTGTGGTGTTCATATATTTTTATTAATGCTCTAATTATAATATTGAGCATTCGCTATCGTATCAGTCACTCTATTATATCCGCCGTGGCATTCAATAATATATAAGAAATCTGGACACTGTTTATTATAACCACTGTTACATCGTTGCCACTTAATATAGCACGAATACATGTAAAGTTAACTTCAAGTAAGAACGGTTTCACTTTTAGTCTGGCCATGAACGTTAAAACACACATTCGTATAACATCTTACAGCGCAAACATGTCTCGAAAGTATATTGTGTAAACCTTTCATTAATTTAGACTGTTTCATTTTGATTTATATATATTTTAAATATTCTCTACACGCAATCAATATATCTATAAAAGTGAACTTGTCTGTATCTGTGTATCTGCGTGTCTGTGTACATCTCCCTACGCAATACCTGTAAATTTTTAGTCTACAGACTCGAAATTTGATATACAGGGTACTGAAATTTGGGGAAATCGATGGGATATGTTTTGGGCCAGAAATTTGCCGATTAAAGGGTAAAATTTCAACGATTTGACCTTTGAGAACTCTAAGAAATTCCTCCGATAATTTTGGCTCTACACACTAGTAATTTTAGATATAGGTTCGTTGGACATCCACCTAACTTAATAACTTGATTTTTGCCCAAAAATATAAATTTGGAGGGGGCATAAAAGGGGTCAAAGGTTTTAAAAAAATTGACTCCTACGATCTCTTCCAAATTACTCAGACAATTTCTGGTCTAATTGAAATTTTACATAAAAGGTATTCAGAGATGGGGCAAGCTTTTTCATCAGTTTGGGTCGAAAATTTTTAGTTACCAATATATAAATATATGTATGTATGTCTGCCTTGAACTTTCAATAGTTGCGACGGATTTTACCCAGATCAGTATTGTTTTAAAGGTCGATCTTTCAGACGACAAATATTTAAAAATTGGCTAAAAATATTTATATCTTCCCTTCCAACTAGGCACTTGTCTACAGTGGCGGTCACTTTTTTCGCGGATATTTTTGAATGTTATCCTCTCCGTAAGATTGTCTTGCCTTAATTTTAAAAAATGTCGCTTCCGGTTTGGCAGTGGTCGTAACAGCATAAACGTTGGGTTTTACCCCGTTCTTTTCCTCCTTTGTGGTACGGGTGCGAGCCTGCCTTCCTACTACCAGCTTTTGGGTTTTTTTTCGCTCAACATACACATCCAAACATCCGGGCAATGCCGGGTTAAAATGCTTGTGTATCTATAAAAGTGAGAGAGGCGGCCATGCTAGTAGTAAATATTCTGATATAATTAAACTTTTAAATGTGAAACTGTTCGGCGAACCCTCCTCCTACAACAACAACAAAATAAATTTTAAAAGAAATAAAAAAAACAGGTCGTGAATGATCTGATAAGTTTAAAGTGCGTAGACAGATGAACAGCATCCAGATATTTATTGGCAGAGTGAAGAGTGTACCCGAGATCTAATAGTAAGGAAAAATGATAAGACAAGCCGATGAAATCATCCAAAAGATATAATGAAACTAAAATGTGAAACCGCTCGGTGAATCCTCCTACAACAACAACAATATAAATATAAAAAATGAACTAAAAAAACAGGTCGTGAATGATCTAAGTTTAAAGTGCGTAGACGGATGAACAGCATCCAGGTATTTATTGGCAGAGTGAAGAGTGTACCCGATGAAATGAAAATAATTATAAGTAAAAGAAACCAAGAAGACAAGCCGATGAAATTATCCAAACGAGTAGATCGCATGTGATTATAATCAGTAAAAAGAAAACACCTGCTAAATTTTAGATTTCCGTGGCAGATGATCACAATGTAAAGATGAAAATGGCAGAAAAACTAAACACATAAATGCAGCTTGCAAAATACCTGTACATAATGAAAAAATTACTTTAATAACAACTAATATGTGGACCCGATGTTGCCCGAGAATTAATGAGAATAAGAGAACCCCTACATTTCCAATACGTTTATTATCATCGGAATCGGAGAACTCTTCCATTTTTCAATCAGTCCGGGACCTTACGCGGTGAATTGAAAGAAAGCTTTACATGCCTTCCCGAACTGACTTAATCCACAACATAATCCGCTTAAAACTGTAGAAAACTTACTGTTTATTAACATAAAATTGCTAGCACGTCGCCCGGCATTGCCCATCGTAAAATACACTTAAATATGATTTTTTTTATTAATGCATTTGTCCTATTAATTATTATATTACACTTGTGAGCAAAAAAAAAAAAAGGGGCCAAGAGTGAAAGAATGAAGAGAGCAATTTTTGAATATTTTACCCTGAACTTGTTAATTTTAACTGAAATTTTCTATTTTGCAGATCATTATTATTACAGCATATTATAAGTGGAAAAAAGTAAATGGTTATAACTGCATCTTAGCGAGGGTATAAAAAAAAACGAATTGCAGGATTAAGGTTGTCCAAAATGATTCACAAGCAGATTTGATAATTTAAGAACAGAAAATGTAGTGAAGCGAATTGGTCAAAGGTTCGAAGTTGAACGCTTGGTAAAAGGAAAATGTGGATATGGTAGACGTAGAGCATTCATTTTGAAGGACGACCACAGGCTTAAATTAACTGTTTTTAAGGATTGAAAGAAAACTTATGTTGACCATAGCAAGGAATGCCTAAACAAGGGCTGGTAATTCACTTTCTAGATATACAATATATAGACGAATGAAAGAATGAGATTTTATTCTCAAAGAAGCCATTTTTAATCTAAGAACATCAATGAAATAAATAGATTTTTCTCGTGTTATGGCAAGAAAAATACAAACTTGTTCAGGAATTTTTATTGAATGTTGAATAATCAAGATTTTGGCTTGTTAGTGATGCTCCCGAGCGGTACAATCATTTTAAAATGGGTGCTAGTGCACTTATTGATCCATGCTGAAATAACATTATTTAAGTCATTATATACATGGGGAGAGGGGGTGTGTTGTACATATTCTCTACTTTAACATTACAATTGAATAAATAAATTAAAAAGCACTTTTATTTAACTTAGAAATACGATTTTAAAAAATAGCTCGGATCAGTAAGTGCACTAGAACCAAAAAGTTAATAACTCAACCAAAACTGCATAAAAGGCTGCCCTAAAATGCTAGAATAGCTCAGATAAGAGCTTTTTATGTTAAATTCGTAAGCAAAACTAAATTTTAAAAGAACTCCGGTTTTACTTCGACAAGTTTCTCATGATATCCATATGTAATCCTCTGCAAAACTAATCTCACTTGTTTACAGGGATTTGTTGAAAACATTCATATACAAATTCGTATAATCCACTTTTATATCGACATGTAAAAATCAGCTTTAATATGAAACGGAACAAATACACCTTAGTAAAATATAGATGTTTAAGTAGTCACATACATTTGTTAACTTTTCACTGTATGTGCGTCTTATTAACGGCTGTATTTTCAAAGTTTTCATAAAATGTACATTGCATACAGCATGGCTGAGGTTATAGTTGCAGGTTTGTTTAACGAAAAAAAATGTTAATGATTACATAAGATTTAAACGGTGTTAATAAAGAAAAAAAGTACCAGTAGAAATCATCTCTAATCCCACACTTGATTTACGTAAAAATCACTATTTCTAATTTCACTTACTAAAAATATACAATTAAAAATCTCTGCAGATTACTTAATCTCATCGTTGATGGAACAGGTTCAAGTTACCAGAGTGGATCAAGTCAAGGGAATCGTTCGATATAACGAAGTGGAATGATATATAAAGAGAGAAAAAAAACGCCAAAGTGAGGATAGTGCACAGTAATAATTTATCGGCAGAACATTTTAACGATTGAAATATTCTAGTTTTGGGGATTCGAACGGGCACAAAAGGATGCTATTAGTTCGAGGTCTTAACAGACCGCTTAACGAAAAGAGTGACGATTAAAAAGGTTAGTATAGAGTCTTCGTAATCCTGTGAATATCATTTTCAATAGGGATAATCTATTTTAAGGCATGCATATAGTTTGAACACGGTGATTTCTACGTTTGGGATTATCGAAACGCCGACTTGTTTAGTCCAAACGACGATATTAGCGATTATTGTTTTTAGAAACAAAATTCAAGTTTAGAAGCGCAGTTTATTATCTGCGAGAAGTGAAAATAGTATCCGCCATTGAAAATACATTTGCTACAGAACTACCTAATCTAGAGTTGTTAGTAAAACTAAAGAAATTTTTAAAAGTCCGTGAAATATAGACAAGAATGATAAAACGTATCTACTTGTTTAGTAGATAACATATAACGCAGAAAAAGCAAGTTACTCCAGTTTTTAGAGTAATGCAATTACTTCATGCACTAATTCAGCAATATACGCACGAAAAGGATTAAAAATGTAGATAATACACAGGCGTATAATAGTACGTTTAAAGCTCAAAGAGGTCAATTGACTAATGTCTGTAATCCCATAGTCAGTTGAGATATCGTTCATTCAAAAGTTGCAGCCAGCTTAAAGAAACAGTTTAAAACGCAGCAAAGTGTCATTTCAATTGATTTTAACATGCATAATCAGTTATATTCAAGGTACAATAAAAATAAAAGCGCGTCACAATTACTAATGATTTTCAGTATGTAAAATCAAGCTCAACTATATAGGAAAGACTTCGATAAAAATCACTTGTAATTTAGTTGCAGAAAAGGGACCTATCAGTGAAATTGTGCCCGATGTTTAAACCCAACCATCTACGAATTGTTAGAGTCGATTTCGTGTTGCGGTTGGGTCTTTTACATGGTAATCGTTAAGCAGCAGCAGCACTTTGATAGCGAACTACCATGATGGATTCAGCGATCTTCTTGGCCCTAGCACGTCTCTTGTAGTACATGCAACAGGCCATAATCAAAAATACAAGCCCGAGGAAAATTACCGCGCCCAACCCAAAGTAGAGCATGGTTTGATAGTCAAAACCCCAGTCTACATGGAATAATACACGTAATAATGGCTCCTTAGTTGAGAGGGTGGTTGCAGGTGTAACACTCATATCAGCCATGTTCGTAAACTCCGTAACAGCTTCCTCTTGCTTACAAGTCCAATCTGCTATAATTACGAATTTATTTTTATTTTATTTTTTTTTTTTTTTTTTTTTTTTTTTTTTTTTTTTTATTTATAAGAAATGTGAGGACTTTTTGACCAATCATATTTTATCTCACCTCAGTTATATCCGATTAGGTAATGTTTTTGATTTTTAAAGTTTTATTTTATTTTCATTTATTGCTAGGGCCCTCCTCCAATTTGAATACAACACTTTATTAAAATATTTTATGAAGAATTAGGGGGCCCTTTGAAACAATGTGGCATTCAGCCTAAAGGGAATGAGTGTGTGGAATGAGGGTCAGGGCTTATCAACTTTATTCCTAAAGTTAGATTATTACTCACCGTAATACCTCATTCACTCTCTGTGTTTAAGCTATTTAAAATATCCCCTCATGAATGAATGTTTTTAAAATTTTATTTACAAAATCATAACAATTTCTTTTATTTACAAACGTAAAAAATGATTTTTTTAAACAAAAGAATCCAAATTGTATGCACAAACATAAAAGAAACAAGCAATAAACATGAAAACAAAAAGAAAAATATCTTTAATGAGGGGGGTTGGATATTACTAGACCTTGATACATCCAAAAATAAATAAAAGTTACGATAAAATGAAAATGAATTAAATTAAATGCTAACTATATTATTTTAGTGGCGGCGCTGTCAATCTATTCCGTTGTTTTCGGCAATAGTCGAAAAACAAAAAAAAAAAAACACTTCCCAAGGGAGAGTGGGTAGAATACGGACAAAAGATGTTGAGAGGGGTTCTTGGTGTGCGGTGACCCCCAGCATAATACCATCGTGTAGGGCTGAGAAATGAAAATAACTTTATCTGGAAAGAGAATTCGTGGGTGTATTGTTACACCTAAAATAAATAGGGACCTGACTTATTTACACAACAAACAAAGGGACGTTTTTGTTGGTTATTTCTGTCAAGACCTTATGTCGGCGTTTGCCCACACTTGTTCCGAGCATATATGCATAAACTGGAGGTGTGAATCCACCTACGTTTTAATATTCCGAAAGGCAATCTCACATTATATCTGATTTTATTGGAATCTGATATTTAACATGCGAAATCATATCGATATGCGAAGGCGACAACCCCCACGCTGGATCGTAGTCTACCTACGCCTAATATCGCAAAGAATACCAATTGTTATTCCCTAAGACACAGCTTATCTATGTTGGCGACTACTAACACTAAATCCATCACCTGCTCAGTGACGATGCTAGTCTTTACACCACTAACATAGTCAAAAATTCAGGCAGCCTGAAGCAATTGAAGAAAACGTTCTCACCTGTTTCTATTTTGTCATCCAGGTAACGTTCGCTAAAAGAGTCTATAATTTGACCAATGCACAATGCCATTGGCATATAGTGCATTGCGGACTAATCGCCATGTCATAGAATATTCAGAATCATTGCGATACCTCCAGCCTGCCTTCCAATTCCACTGAAAGCGTACCCCCTTCTCTGACAGTTGCAGCTATAGGTCCGAAGCAGTCCCCACCACCAAATCTCGATATAGTGCCTTTATAGACAGGGTGAGATCACTTAAACGGTAGCAACACTAGAAGCGCAACGGCATTAGTTAAATAACTGCATTTAACCCATTGGCTTACGGCGGCATTCTTCCAAGTAATCAGGCATACACTGCCGCTATCGCAGGTCCCCATTTTTAAAACTTTATTAAGCCATTACTATATATTTTGTCAAATATACACTCCTGTGCAAAATAAAAAGATGGGCCAGCAAATTTTATACGTTTTATTGCACTGGAAGCTATAGTGAACAAACAACAATTGTACAAGGACACTCAAACGAAACACGGAGCAAGACGTTTACTTTAATAAATGCGTAGTATGGAATCGCATTCTCTTTTTTTTTGTTTTAAATAAGACTTGTTCACCAATATCTAGAATCGAAACCAAAACCTTTAGTTACGATTAATTTTTTCTTGAACGGAAATGCCTGGTCTATGAAGACATTTTTTCTATAATGCTAAAAATTAAAACATGAACCAATAGTTCTTACATTACACATGCATGTGACGCATTACACATTCGACCTTCACCTGGGAAATTCCATATTTTTAATTATTACAGTTTTACACGGATCTTCCCCAGCTAAAATCATCCAAATATAAAGATCCGTATAGGTTAGGATACTCTATTTTTACGAAGGCCATAAAACTGACAGAGGAGTTTGGTAGTCAAATTCTTTTAAACAAATACTTATAACCATATATACAATTATAGCAATTCTAATCAACTTGTATTACTATTATGAGAAATTCAGGATAAACGATGGTTGTGAAAACGCAAAATGGTAAGAATATATATATATATATATATATATATATATATATATATATATATATATTGTGTTTACTATAAAATATTTATGCAAATATTACCCAAGTATAAATCATATAGAATATCTTAATGAATATGATTATCTATAATTGTTAACTGAAGATCATTATCCTTTATCAAAATTTTAAAAAAATTCAATAAGAATTTAATAAAAATGAATGTTTAAAATATTAGGCATGTTAGCTAAATCTTTTGCAGATTAATTCAATTACATGTCGCATATATAACAATATCGTTGTTTCTTTTAAATAAATAGAAAAAAGGGGTTTAGTATTTATATAATCACAAAAAAATAAACCTATTCATATGTGTGTAGATTTTTATATAAGGCATTAATTAAAGTTTTAAACGCTAAATTCAATTGTGCTTAAAACAGGAACGTTCATTTCGAACATGTTCATGTTTTCTGAAAGAACCTACTTTAATATTATGAAATTATGTCTACACAATGGCTTAAATTAAAGTTTATAATACGAAAGTCAAGTATCAAGGTCGAATTAATCTCAATCAGTACTTTATATATATATATATATATATATATATATATATATATATATATATATATAATGTAAGATGTAAAAAAAAACAAGGGGGCATTCCTACTGTAGAATATTCTGCAGTGATGCAGAAGAGAGGTTAAGGAAGATGTTTTATTGCAGAAACCAATCTTCATAATTAGATAGAACCGAACAACTAAAAGTTCAATAAGATATCGGACAAAGATATAAAGAACATTATACAAATTCAAGAGAACCAACATTCTTAGAGTTGTAGGATTTCCGTGACAAGTCGCCCGCTTTCAGCAAAAAGGGATTTGTTGAATGAACCATAAACGTTTACCCCGTAGAAAATGATAGCGATTACCGAGATAAATAATGTGTTAATAGAAAGTACCCAAATCTATATCCTTGTTCAATCACAACAATATTACATCGCTGAGTCTGTTTTACAAGCACTATAATGACATATATTCTGATGAACTCATGGCGCGTGTACACCCTCCACGTACATACCCCAACTAACAAGAAAAAGAGTAAGATTCCATCCTTTCTCTTGAGGTCTATATGCTAGAAAATCTTCTGTAATATTTTGTTCTTTTAACCGACTAGACTTTTTAATTCTGTTTCGTGTTAATCTTAACATAGAGAGGTTGGGAGTGTTTATTCCGATAGTAATTCTTAACATGGAGAGTATGGGGAGTGCTAATTCCGAAAGCCGTCATGCATGCGCATTATTAATTCTTCGGTTGTAAAACTGCTGCAAGGGATTACATTAGCTTTTACGTTGTACAAGTACTGTTTTCATATCTGCCAAAATACTTTCAGTCCAAAATCTAACTGTAATATTCTTTGTTTGCATAAACGAAAACATATAAAAGACGACATTCCGAATGTGAACGGTGAGTTGTAATCAATATGAAACTAACCAAAAATTTGCATTTTAGTCAGAGACAAATTGTTTAAAAAAATTATTGTAATTAAATTTTTTTCTCAAAATTTAATGGTCCTTTTTATTTTATTAGTTACAAAAAATGTCTATTTTGTATTAAAATAAACCCATATTTTGTGTTGTGGTTATTTTCTTTAAACTATTTGAATTTACTAAATGTGTAAGGAAAACTTTAAAATGAACAGCACACACGTATGGAAAACTTTAGAAATTTGGTTTTAAATTAATATTTGTTTACCTACTCCAGGATCTAAGTACTGCAAGCCAATGGCCTTGTGTCATCTACTTAAGGAATCCGACTTTTTCAATAATTTTAAGTGTGGCTGCTATAGGTTTTTTGCAACGCCATTAGACCTGTTCTTTTTCTAGTGACCGGCATAGTCGAATACGAATTAAGCAGAGTTTTTTTACATGGTAGTCACCACTTATTAAGGCCCGGGCGCCACTCGGGGATAAGGGTTATTGCGTGTACAGTAATCAATGGGATAATATCGTAATAATCGTTAGTAATGGAGATTTGATAAAGTGTCTTACTTAAAGGGACGTTTATGTTGGGCTTGAAGACTTCCAAGTTGTAGTCAGGTGGAAAACAGGCAAGCGGCAGAGAGTTCCACAGGGGTGCAAACTTTCCATTTTCTCAGTACTCCACACCTGCTTGCCTTGTTTAGCATTATTAGGAAGCCGAACTATTTAATATTACATAATACGTGTCCGTTCCAGGTTATTATATACGCCGTTTCGCGCCTGGTATTGTTGAACAAAAATCAAGAAGGGCCCAGAAATCTTTTTATTCCCTTCCAGATTCCCATGTGGCGCTTGAGCGTTATGTCAATCAAACTCCGGTAGTGTCTTTATCTCCATGAGGTGATCGTCTCTTACTATGGTGACCGACACCTTCTATACCAAGCCTCCTTGCTTTCGTCCGGTGCCCGCGAGTGTGACAATCGGAGACAAATATCTTTCATATGAATATTAAGATATCTTTGAAGACTATGATAATGAGTAAGCAATTCGAAGGTCAATTAATGTAGATTTCCCATCGAGTTATGACACGAAGAATTATTTAATCAAAAAATTGTTTCGTGTTTTAAGAGTTGAAAACAACACTGATTAGTCGACATTTTATGAGTGATAAAACACAGAACCAACTCAATATTCAGGTTTTTAATTGACAGGTTGGCATATTAAATAGCGGAAACTCTTTTCTGACGTCTTAAATTAAAAGCTCACTCAATCTAAATTTACGCACGGTCAAAAGTATTGATTCATTTAATCTACGCCATTGTGCGGCTCTGCGACAGCGTTTTATATCAACAAACCACATCTCCAATATTGTTTCTGTTTGAGTAGAGTATGAACAACACAAACAAGCAATTATTTTGTTTGCACACTTTATCAACAGCGTAATGCTTTAATAAGAGATTCAATTTAGATGTCTACTTTCAAACTTTCCAAAATTTTAACAGTAATAATAATCTGTGTAAATTATAGACACTTCATATTCTTGAGTTGATTCTTTGTTAAAGATGTCTCATATTCTTATTAGCGACATCACCTATATGGAAATCTCAGGCCTTTTCGAGTGGAGAACTATATTTTAAAAAAGAAGCACGTAAGCCAAGGAGAAACATACTTTAAAAATAAACAGGACCGTTCTAAAGCGGGAATGACCAACACTGGATATATGACTATTTTAAGGATATGATCTAACATTTTGTTTATCTTGGTGCAGAAGATGTTGATCACATATTTGACTAAGATGGCACATGAGTACCGGAAGCAAACCCAACTGCCACTTTCTCCAAATCACACTATTTTATAGAAAAGCCTATTACTACACCTATATATAACATTAATTACTATTATTACTTCGATTGTTCGATATGCTCCTCCATGGAATGAATGGATTATCTCATAACGTCACTTCCTCTCGTGTCGTCACTTCCTGTATCGAGTACCGGAGATTGGTACGCGGCCACGGAGGTCGTTTGCAAACGCCCAACAGTTGAGGAATGGTATTGCTCAACCCGCCTTGCCTGTAATATATGTGAATACATGTTTGTTCCTAAAGGTCATGTGTTCCTTTCGTTTTATTACCATTTAACAGCATAACATATATAATATCTCTTTGTAGCCCGAACTATACTATATATTAAAGCTTAATTCAGAAGCATTATATTTTTACAACATATATTTTCATTTTTGATAGCATACCTTTTAGCATTAGATTTTTATAAGTTGTGTAGTATCTGTTGCGCTTGGACCAGACAACCTTCGTCAATCACCTTTTTTTTTGGGGGGGTGAGCAGTATGTTACGTGTTTGTTCCCCCATATGATTCTAAGAATTGCATCGATTATAGTTAGGGAAATGACCATATCTGTTAGGCATACTAGCTACATATAGTCTTTACGGGAGTATACATTTGCTGATCTTAGTAATAAGTATTTGCTGAAGATAAACGTTAATCTAAAATTTTATCTTATAATGCCCAGTTTTATTTGTTATATTCTTTCGTATTCCTATGCTAGCTTTTAATTATAAATTAAGGGTAAGTATAGATAACCATTCATATATAATTTATGTTATTTTCTGAGACTATAAGTCGGGACACATTGTCAGGGAAACAAATTATTGTCAGACATAATCTTAAGCAGCGAATAGCGGTCGAAAACTTCGAAGAAAATGGTGAATATAAAAGAAAAACATATAATTCACTGCCTCGGGTATATATCGGTTTTTATCTTTCTCAATAAAAGATACTCCACGCTTTTAAACACGCCTCCCGGTGCTAATGTTTATGAGTGATTTTTTAGTGATTTTTTTTATTTAATTAAATTCTAATTTAATGAAATAATATTAGGCAGTTTTTAAAAGGCGAGAAGTGTCTATAATTTTGCAATAGAAAAGGGGGACTCAAAACCAGTGAATTATGTTTTTGTTCAACGCTTATCTCTCGTTTTTTTAGATTTATTCAACTACTGAGTGGTATTGATATCCGATACCATGTGGAGGCGGAGACGGAATATGCAGAAAGATGAACTAAAGTGCACTAAAACGTAATTTACTGTTTTAAATATAAACAGTCAAGATTTGAACTTATACCAAGCACATTGTCGTTTTTGTTTATTTGTTAAATTATGTCCTTCTCCCTTTCTCATATGCGCGTATAAATGCCTAGATATGTGCACCCTCACACACACATATAATTATATAAATAAGAAAATAGTTGCACACTATTTGAAGACACTTGTTTTGATTAGAAATTTGAATATTTTGAAAATTTTAGGTGTCAGGAAAATTATAAAATCATTTTTATGTCCTTTTGTTGGTGTTTTAAGTCCAATATTTCGCTAAAAATACCTTCATCCGTGAAGTTGGTCAGTTCGTAGTTTTTTGTCTTCATTTTGTTGTTATAGAGGAAGTAAGTCCTGTAGAAGAAATTTAAAGAAAATAAAAAAATAATAATATAATTATTTATATGTATATATTTATATATATATATATGTGTATATATATGTATGTATATATATATGTATGTATATATATGGATGTATACGTGTGTATATATGCCCTTGTATATATATATATATATATATATATATATATATATATATATATATATCACTTGCTTTTGTTATCTTTTCTAAGCACCATTTTTTCTATTTTTGCATTGTGATAGACTTCCAAACTTTCCGTTTTACATAACTCCCACAATGCTTAAAGCAAACTATATTTCATTATTATCTCTTAGACTAAGTATGATTGAATTTGCAACTACCCAAAAACTATTATCCCCAACACCGTCAGTAATATACACCTACCTACATTCGTCTCCCTATCCAAATTTAAACCGTCAAGAGACTTTATATAGACCTCTTGCATGAAGAAACTCCTTCATTACCTTCACCACATCCTACATAATCACATTAAAGATTTCATCACGACTAAAGCATAAGTATTACAAAAACTCAACACCCATTCTTTATAAAACTACAACTGCTATAGACTGAGGCTACTGTCACTGCCTCCGAATTGAATAAGAAAGGCTTAATCACAAATTCAAGTGGCTGACATATAATCCAGCATATATTCCTGGGCAGAAGGATAAATAAAACATCAAATGCTTGCTCAGTTAAGCCTCACATACTGTTGCCAGCTACCTCAGGGATCACTCAAGCATCACAAAAGGAACTCCGGAGCCTTGACCCAACATTCATCATTACTCAAAAAGTTACCGACAAAACCTTGTTCAAAATTGAAATGCCATTGGGCAGGCAATTTTATTCTCTTAAATCAATATTCATTATTAACACCGCTACACTCAACACAACTGACAGCCTCCCGGTATACCAACTAGATCACCCGTTACATCTCCCATCTAACAACCAGGAACTAGAATCAAACTCTCAAGATTGAAGCACGACATTTTCTCGTCATATTGTACGCTTAAATATATTATTTTAACTCTTGCAGATTTCGTAAATATTATTATAGAGTTAATTTTCTTCGATTATTATATATTATAAAGTTGATATTTTAAAAATAACAAAAATATATCGATATGACTTGTTTGCATATGTTTCAATTGCAACCTAGTCTAAAACGGATGAATATATATATATATAGATATATAGATATATATATATATGTATATATGTATATATATATATATATATATATATATATTTATAACTTGAGTTACTTCAGCAATAATTGAAACTGAAACTAACATTTATGCAGAATACTTGGTACAATTATTTATTACAAGATATGGAAGCCCAATGCAATTAACCGATGTGGACGTAAGCGTGTCACAAAAAATAAATAAATAACACACACGCTATCGTATTAATATATATATATGTATATATATATATATATATATATATATATATATATATATATATATATATAGGTATGCGTGTGTGTGTGTGTATATACATTAGGTTGGTGCAAAAATAATTTCGTTTTTGACGTATATTTTCCTTAACAAACGACATTATTTTTGCTCCAGCCTTATAGATGAACACGACGATTATACTACATATAACATATCTGAATTAGGCATATTAATTTTTTTAAAATTCATAAATAGACGAAGCAAAATAAAACAGACCATATCAGTATTTTAAAAATGTTATGAGAAGAAAGAAAGAAATTAATCATTTTACTAATTTTATTCATTAAAATGAGAGAAAAAATTAAGAAAAAGGATAAAAATATCGTTGAATGGATCGACAAGGAAAATTTGGCACGCGCCTGTGCATGTGTGTCCGTGATTTTTTTCTAAATTTGTATATTATATATGTACAGTGTAACCAAAAAAAACGGGCCCTAACTCTAATTAGACTTAGTGTTTTGTCCTAATGAAATTAAACTTTGGTCACAACTAGTTTATTATAGTCAAAACATCACATCAAAACACTAGGGTCTTTGACCTTTTTTCTCCGTTCTACAGGATATGTTCTAGATGACCTCCATTTAGCTTTTTTTTTTGTGGAGGGTTCACCCTGTATATCTAGATGTGAATTTTTTGTCCCACCACGATTTCATTTCTGCAACGTTTAACAATAAAAAGCTGATCGCAATTTATAGATAAATAAACAAAATACCTGCCAATTAACGATAAGGATACAGGTATATTAATTACTATATAGGTATTATCGACTACGAACAAGGAAATAAATAAATGAGCTAAATATAAAAAAATAAAAATAAAACTCAAGTTAATATATAAATATCAGAAATATTAAAATACATATTGCTAATTGACACAGAAACATCTAGCAATAAATAAGTAATGTAGACTCCTACAAAAGTCTAAATAATAATTACTGTGAGAAATGTATTATACTAATAATGGTATATATATATATATATATATATATATATATATATATATATATATATATATATATATTAAGTAATGTGATTGATGCTTTAAAATTTAAAAATCAAATTATAATTAAATTAAAAATCCGTTTCATAAGAATGAACAACAACAAAATCAATTATCTGTACGATCGTTTCGGAAAACAATGCTTTTTATTGTGGTAGACATTTTGGGCTCAAATCCAGTTATTAAGTTCGGCCCATTGAATTAGCTCTATGATATTTACCTATCGAGCTTATTATATATCTAAATTACAAGGATCTCTTTCTCTTTCCTGTATTTAAATTAAACTAGTAATTTCACTGTTACATTGAAATACACTCAGCTCTTTAAACTATTGTTCTAATCTCCTTTAAATATATATATATATATATATATATATATATATATATATATATATACACACACATATATATACATACACATATATATATATATATATATTAGCATATCAGCCCGGCGTTGCCCGGGTGTTTGGAGGTGTATGTTAAGCAAACACCCCCCCCCCCGAAAAAACAGAAAAGCGGTAATTTTTTTAAACTTTGACACTTAATATGACCCCTTGAAATGTATTGTTTTGGGCTCAAATCCAGTTATTAACTTCGATCCATGTCAAACGAACCTATATGTAAATTTCAAGTGTTTATACCCAAAATTGTCGGAGGAGTTTTGTAGAGTTCTCAAAAGTCAAATCGTTGAGCTTTGGCCCCGTAACAGCAAAATTTCTGGCTGAAAACCGATCACAAAGATTTTTCCAAATCTCAGTACCCTGTATATCAAACGTCGGGTCTGTAGACTTAAAATTGACAGAGTTATTGCGTAGGGAAATGTACACACACAGACACACACAGAGGCACGTTCACTTATATATATATATATATATAGATATATATATATATATATATATGTGTGTGTGTGTGTGTAAATGCATATTCATATATTCATATGTGTGTTTCTGTGTGCATATATATATATATATATATATATATATATATATATATATATATATATATATATATATATGCATGTGTCAGTGTATGCATCTGTGGGTGTTTTTTGCAGATTTTATTTCTGCGACACAATTTAACAAGCAGAGCACACAACTATAATAAGAATTAAAAAAAACACACACACAAATAGTAAATAGGTAACTCTGACTATTTAAACAGAAATAATTTAAAAAATAAAAGAGAAATTTAAACTCTGACAAATATCACATAGTAATTCGCTATCGTATTTAAATATATTAAGAAATACATTTATCCCATTTGCAGAGGAGTTTCTGTGTCCCTTTTAATAGTTGCTATGCCAAGATTTTAATATCCACGATTTTAGAGAAAGGATGTATTTCCAAATATATTATGAAAGTCTGTCATAGACTATTCATCACTATATAAATGCTTGACTTTTCAAGTATGTCGTATTATAAACAAAAGAGTAAAAAACAAACTTAAATAAATATATTTATAAATATTTGCGTGTATATGTATATATATATATATATTTATATATATGTGTGTGTATATGTATATATACATATATATATGTATATATATATGTATATATATATACATATATATATAGAGAGAGGGAGAGTAAGAAAGAGAGAGATGTAAATATATCACTTCTTTGTGCCTTTCTTCTTCAACACCGACAACATTCCATTCTTTGCATTGGGATAGCCTTCTTACACAACAAGATGGCTGTCGGTTAAATCTGTAGCTAGGGAAATGTGCTAGTCCAGCCACAGGGACTAGGTGCTCGCCAAGCCGCACTGATACAACGAAACGATACTGTACGTGGATGACAAACACACACACACACACACACACACACACACACATATATATATATATATATATATATATATATATATATATATATATATATATATATATGTATATTTACCGAGTAATCTTACGTGAAAAAAATGTATACTATGCAGATTTTAATGAATCCGGTTTATATTTTCTAAATTAAACATAGGGAATGGGTGCGAGAAAAAACAAAACAGGTGTAGATGCTACAGAGTGAGTACTGGTCGTTTCTTATGACTTTGCAAACTGCAGCGTTAATATTACTCCGAAATCTATCTAGATATCTACATCTATCTATCTATCTATCTATCTTCTGTCTATATATTTCTATTTATTTTCTATTCTACAATTATATAAATGCAACGTTTTGTGTGTGTGTAAGTCTGTTCCTTATAGTCTCCGAAACGGCTGAACAGATTTTCTTAAAAATATACAGAACATTAGTGTATAAGTCTGAAAGTGATCTTGGTTAAGCTTTGTCTCAGAATACCCTAAATAATTACCGATATTTAAATTTATCTCTCATCGGTAAATCCATCTTTTCTATGCCGTCGCTTTGCAATAATGCTAGAATAATGGGCCATAAAAATTCTACTGCGTATAAGTTCATGGCATGTTTTTTTTGTTTTTGTTTTTTGCCTTGCGTCGTCTGTAGGTTCAAACTCCGCACGTATTTTCTTTTTTTTAAATCGTCACCCGCAAAGTATTTTATAAGACATGAAAATTAATAGAAACATATAAAACATATAGAAAGTCGATATAACGGGAAAAAATTAAGGAGTAGTTGGAACAATCACTTAAACTTGTAAAATTACCAAGAGAAAGTAAAACTAAATTGAAAATATAGATCAGAGAATGTGCGGGCAATGTCTAATACATCTTAAGGAAAATCATAGAATGCAGAAACATACAGAAACAACGGCCCCACGTAAGTTGCAATACAAATAATGAAAAACAAAGAAATAATACCATACGCTACGTAGAAGTAAATCTATGGGGAAGTAAAATAAAAATGTTAAAAAATCTCAAATTTATTTATTTATTTACGGACTAATACCTCCATCTTCATATTTTTTTGGCGTTTCGGGCAAACATTCCTCTGCCCTTCGTCAGGTGGTTAACCGCCACTGAATAGGAATGTTAAGTCTCTTATCTGTATGCTCAGTATTTACTATCTTCCATAGTTGTTGTCATCTCACTACGTTTTTGCCAACTAAAACAACTTTGAAAATGAGGATAACAGTCCGCCAATAAATGAATAAATATACAAATTACTCACCCCGAAATTACTCTAATGGTAAAATTAAAAAAAATCCCATTCAACGGATATCTGATTATTGTAAGCTGTACACACGACCAGAGATGTGATAATACCCTGTTTGATATCTGCACTAATTTATTGAAAATATTGAATAGTTTAAATAAAAACGAATCAAGGATCGTAGTTCAAGATATCGACTCTAATGCATCTCGATACGGTACACTCTCATTCCCCAAACGGATCTTGTATTACCTATGATAATCAACGTTTACTTTGGTCAGTATTAGATTAGTGAATAATTGGGAACACAGGAGTTGCATATACTCCTCGCCTATTTTGACGTTTTTATCGTTCTGTCCATATAATGCTAAATTGGAAACTAGGTCTGAAGTTTGGTGTAGAATTCGTCAAATGATTAAAATTATGTAGGTATGAATTTCTCATACACCTGCGATGGGCCGTTATTACTCAATCATAACTTCATGTCATTGCACATTTACTAAAATATTCATTTTTTATACACACTAAGTAGTGCTAGTAGAAAAATATCAAGAAGCGTTTTATATACATATATATAACTGTGAGTACTTATACTATTATAACCAATAAAATTCATTGTATTAGGTTAAATAGGCATTGTATTGTTGCTATATAAATTATGTAAACGAGAATAAATAACAAGAAAAAAACAAAATGAAGATGTTTTAGTAATTATAAAGAAAAAGGAGCATGACAACGAGGATTTATAATAGCTCGTGTGTGAATTTCTAATAGGAAAGTAATAAATATCTTCGCACATGGTTGTATTTTGATCATGCTGACAGAGCTACAGATAAAGAACGAGTACATGCGACAAGAGGATATATGCAAAAAAATGACGAATGACGCACACGTATGAAAGTTGCACGAGAACAGCGAGAGGAAAACATATAGGCAATCAATATAATGACATTAATGTGAAGTGTTTTACAAACCCTAAAGACCTGAAAACGAATAAGAGAAAGTGGAATCAAATTAAAAATATAGACCATAGAATACACATGCAATGATTAAAAATACTGGCATCATGAGGGGAATCATAGAATGCAAAAATATATGCAAAGAATGACAACGCATGACACCCCCAAACTGAAATAAGATTGTGTAAATGTGTACTGAGTAATAGTATTAGAAACACGTCACATTCAACAAAAGTCACAATATGGGATAAAGCGTCGGCTTAGTTTAACACTATAGCCAGAATCACATCTGTATTTATGTTATACTGAATTTTATATTGGATAACTTAATCTAGAATACTTTAAATGAGTAAATAAAAATGAATCAAAGAAACACATTTGAATACATAAATTTGAGTTATCTTTATATCTCAGTTTTACACATAAAAGGTTCCCCTTAAGTCATCGTTGTTAAGCTACATAAAATCTGGTCGGTTCCAAATCGATTATCAATTAGTAAAACAAGGTTCTGTGTATACGTTCTGATAATTGTATCTTTTATAGCAAGCGTCAGTCTCCCCAATGGTTTACTTCTACTTGTGCAGCTGGCATCGCGCAAAGGCAGCAGGCGTACCGCAGATTTTACAGACATAAGTCTAGTTCAAACAGACAGAAGTATATAGAAGCCAGAAGAAACGGTAAGAAAGAAATAGCGACCGCTAAGAGAGAATTTACTGAAATTACCAAAAATCGTATCGAAGCACAGAAATTAGGAACCCGTGACTTCTGGAAAATCCAAAATAGTGTAGTAAATAATGGGCAGTAAATAATTCCCCCACTATCCAACAATCGTGAGATTGTTTGTTCAACAACCGACAAGGCTAACATGCTTGCCAGTCGGTTTGCCTCGAACTCCACACTGGACCCTGCTAACCTGGGTTTCCTTTGCGGACAGACGCTACACTAGACAATCAGAAAATAACCCCTTATCAGGTGCATATTATCATTTAAAATCTCGACACTTCAAACGCATGTGGACCTGATGTCATCCCGGCTGTACTAATTAAAAAGTGCCCCGACAACCTAGCTCCAGTTCTCTGCAAACATGACAACAAATGCCTTAATGAATCTTGCTTTCTTGCCTGCTAGAAAACTGATTCTGT
Source organism: Euprymna scolopes (assembly GCF_053919585.1). NCBI lineage: Eukaryota > Metazoa > Mollusca > Cephalopoda > Sepiida > Sepiolidae > Euprymna > Euprymna scolopes. The sequence goes on from NC_136494.1 coordinate 110,606,676, forward strand.
GGTACCAGTGGGCAAGAATTCTGACGAAATAACTGACCCAGTAAATTATCGCCCCATTAGCCTCCTCCCACTTTTAGCCAAAATATTTGAGTCCATAATTAACCAGATCTAGTCCATCACCTTACAGATGCTAAACATCTTACCGACCAACAATATGGATTTAGGCAAGCCCGTTCCACAGCAGAAATACGAACTGTAATCTCTGAGCGTATATACCATTTACTGGGCAAAGCAGGGAAGGGTAGAGCGATAGTTCTAGATATATCTAAGGCTTTTGACAGGGTATGCCATGAGGATCTTCTAAGGAAAATCAGACCATACGGTATCACTGGAAAAATATATAACATAATTAAATCCTTCTTAGATAAGAGAAAAATTCAGGTTGTCTTCGATGGGTGTACATCTAAACAATATGATATACATGCGGGAGTGCCTCCAGGGTCTATCCTTGGACCTCTATTATTCCTAATATTCATAAATGATCTCCCTGACTAAATTGTCTGTGAGATGGATATATATGCTGATCACACCGCGCTTTATAACAGACACAACAAAAAAACAACTGAATAAATATCTAAAGAAATGGCAGAATCACTAGAGGATAACCTCCAATCTGTAGTGGAATGGGGGACAAAAATTGATGGTCACATTCAATGCTGCCAAAACTTAATTTGTTTCCTTCAATAACTACAAGAAACTTTGTATACCACCAATAGCAATGATCAATGACTCCTTATCTGAAAGTACATCTTTGAAACTCCTCGGCATAACGTTCAAATGAAATATGAGTTGGAAAAATTACATTGAGAGCATTGACAGGACCGCTGCGAAGAAGATGGACTCTCTCTACCGTGCTAGAAATCTACTAACACGCGAAAGTATCCTGTACCTCTATAAGGCCACCATTCGCCCATGTATGGAGTATTGTTGTCATACTTGTGCTGGTGCATCTGCTACTCGTCTCTCATGCTTAGACAAGGTTCAAAAGAGAGTCGCCAACGTTGTAGGTCCTGAACAGTCATGTAAGTTTCAGCCTCTGTCCCATCGACGAAATGTAGCATCCCTCTGCCGGTTCTACAAGTACTTTATAGGTGAATGATCCAGTAGTTTCTTCCCCAGAAACGCTAGACTTTGGTATTCCCTTCCGGGTTCCCGCTTCCCCAACTGTACTGAAATGCATAAATTAAAGTGCAACGTGAACCGACATCTTCCTGCCCAACTTCCCACATAGTACCTCTATATGTTATGTTCCTGATAGTAGCCCCCTACATCAAAGTTGCAATGTGCCTTGTTTGGGGTGAAATTGTAATAAAAAAAATTCTCAACGTTGTTTCCTGTTGTCTTAAATATGAACTTGACACTGGAATGAAACAAGAAAGGGTTAGTTTATCTTGAACAAGCATCACTTTACTATTACATACGCAATAACCCTTAAATCGGGGATTCATTGTCCGCAAGACTTATTGGAAACCTTAAGCGAGAATGTATCACGATAAATCGTAGGGAGTTCATTTTAATTCAAAATTTTGCTGAATTTAATGTCATTTCAAATAATAGACATGAGTTTTGCATTACAAATTAGTCTATGTAAATCATGAACTCACCTAATCTCGATTGGAATGGCCCATTCGAATTCAAAATATACTTATATAATCTACAAAATAAATGTCTACCTGGTAGCAAATTGCACATTTTATTGTAAAGCTGAGATATGTCAAGATACAGCAGACCAGTAGCGACGGACACTTCATCCGCAGCACTTTATACAACTACGATGGCGGTTCCTCCATACCATGAAGCTTATTACCCTCTTCTTGGAGTTGGTCTATTTATTGTTCTTGCTATCGCTATAAGATGTTACACCAGATATAAGCATCGGGTAAACCAAAGGGCGGCCACTGCCCCCTTCATTATATCTTCATCGAGGACGTAAAATTTATAAAAATACGTGTACCACCGCATACGAAGGACAAGCTACAACGTTATATTTATCATATCACGGAAGGTGGGGATCCATCTATTTATTGCTACATTGATTACAATCGACATAACTTCGTTATCTAAGAAGCTGCGTACAAAGTCTTTCAGCATTATGTCCTAACAAAGATGTCGCTTTCTATATCTTTGTAGTTTTTATTCTCTGGAATGTAACAATAATCCTTGCGGAACATTCTTATACACGTATTTGAACGATGAGGCGTTCTCCCCGTCCTTACATTTTCGGATTCACTGAAAAGTATTTTAACAGATAAAATTCTGTAAGACAATTCTGCCCTCTTTACATGTTGGATGTACCCGTTTGATGTTTTAAACATTTTTAACTTCTGAATTCTCTATCGTAACAAATACATTTGACCGATATATTCCGATTTGAAATTTCTTATTTTATCCAGGATTAAAAGCCACGCTACACGCTTAATGTCTGTACAATGATTTTATTCAATTTAGTCGGTTCAAAGTTGTTTTAATGGTAACACGTTAACTTTGATTCTCTCACTTTTTTCGGTTTTAAACAGTAATGTCTTTTGAATTCTTTTATCCTGCCGTTTACTTGTCTGTATTTGATGCGATGCTTACACCCTTGCATACGCTGATAGCTAGCGTTCAATTGCAAAATAAAAAAAATTGTAAAAAATGCTGTTTATTTTTCGGATCTATTTAACTTAATATTAAATCTTACATTTCCCCACTAATATTTGCATTTATCTTCGTCTCCTTTCATTCCCCTACTTTGCATACTGACCTATGATTACACTAATTCGCATCTGATTTAATAGTCAACGCGAAATAGTCCCTTTTCGGCGATTACTTTTTAGACAATTCAATTTTACCTTAAATGTACTAATACTAAATTTAACTGCATCGGAAATGTTTTTTCACAAAACCGGAATATTACTAAATTCATTCTCTAGCTAATATTGCAATGTATTTTGTACTTTTAACTAACATTCCGATCAGGAAATTGTATACATGTATTTAAAGTTTGGGCAAATTAATGTCCGATATTAGACAACTTAGTAAAGCGAGGAAGTCTTATGTATTATGGAAAAATCGATTAACTCTGAATCCGAATATAGGTGCTTCTACAGAATAAACCAAACAATACTCAAAACGTGGGTTTGATTTGTTACAATCTAGGTCACGCGAGCAAAACAATCGTTAATATTCTTTTGTAGTTTGTAAATATTTTTCCTGTATTGAACGATAGCATATCTTAGAGGTAGATTAAAATATTTCTTAGTATTTTACACTCGAGTTTGAAGTTTTATTTTCACAACAAAATGAAGTTGAATATTTCCAACATACGTTAGTTTTTACTTGTATGTTTTACAGCATATCAATATAAGGTATGCTTAATTATAACTGATTTTCATTTGGGTACCGTTTTCTCCTTAAGTGACTCCAATGATTCTAGCATTTAAATAAGCTGCTATCTCTTCAGACGATTCACTAATCTACATACGTTTGCCTCCTATGCAATTTTTTCTTAAACACTTGTTCAAGTGTCGTTTAGTAACCGATTAAGTTTTTTTTTTTTTTTTTTTTTTTTTTTACAAAAGCCGGAGTTCTAAACTCGAATGAAACTGTATAGTGATCAAAATTTTATAGAATTGACAATTCGATTATACTTTTCTTCCTAACGGAAAATACAAGAGTTTACAGAAGCTTGAGCAATGCCCATCTTCACAATTAACACGAGTTCTTACTCTAAAGTTTGATGTTAGTACAGGATGGATCAGCTGATAAATGTGTAGCAGATTGCGCGTTAGTAAAGAAATTTTTGTAAATATAAGTCGAGAAATATTTTAGCGTGTATTTCGTAAGTACATATAAGAATAGTTCTATAAATGAAACTTAAACTCGATTCTTATACCATTGCATTTAAAGTATTAGTCGTATCCAGCTGTAATCAGAACTTTCGTTGAATTCACAAGAACTATAGAAAAATCTCATGCTACGATACAAACATTTGTAAAATAAACCCATAAAAATAACTAGCAAGTACGGTTGTTGGTGGCCAACCCTTTACCACATGTAAAGAGCGGTTTTCGGAATACGCCTCAAACGATCAGAAAGCACATGTCTTAAATTTAAGATTTTTGTACTCAGCATGGCCGGAAACCTTCTAAAAGTCACCATGTTAAAGATAATTGTAGAGGCGGAGCTAATGTAAAAATTTACCCACAAATACAAGTCAGTCTTTATAGACTGAGGCTAATTGGTTAATGTTTAATTTTTTGTCTTTTCAGCACGACTGTGTTCATTAGAAAGCGATGACTATCGGTTAAGGTTTGATTTTGTTTTTTCTGCACGATTGTACTCTGTAGAGTGTTACGATAATTGGATATTGCTTTTAGTTTGTTTTTTTCCCTAGATAACGATGCCATATTTTATCATTTCTGGAGCGTTCGTTTATTTATTGTAGAAGTGAATTCTGGAATATGCGAGTAGTCAAGTACAAGCCAATTAAAATGGACGGAATCTAAGAAGGAAGAGTTTATTTTTGTGTCGGGAAATGGAAAGGTTGCATTTCTGTTATAACCAGTTAATGGCGGTGCAAGGAAAATATCGTAGAAAAATGTAGAATTTGATGCGCTCTCAAAGGCGGGAGCACGAAATATCGAGAGGAAAATATGGACTTCTACTGTAGATGTGGATATTGTGATAGTGTTGCTCATCGAATGTAATTTGGCAGACCTGGTGGTCGTAAGCTACACACGATAGTAGCTCTCAGGTTAAATGTATTACATTTGTGTGTGGCACCTTTTGTTGAAAGACTCCGGTACTATATAACGGCCAATATCTGCAATCAAAATGATATATAGTAATAAATTGATATAAAATATATATCAGGAAATGCTAAACGATGACATCAAAACTTTAATGTTGATAAATTAGACATATGCTAAACTTAAACATGATAATAATTGTAAATATATATATATTTATATTACAGTTGAAAATTATAAAGATTAATATAAAGCTTAAATCCATTTGAGGACCTCAGAACAATCACTGATAATGGTTTGTTTGAGCATATTACGCAGGAAATAAGTTAACGTAAATAGCTTTTTAAATTTATGGATACCTAGAATTTTCTTAATGTTAATAAAAATAAAACAGTTGAGGGTCAAAATTTCTGAATGATTAAAACGCATTATAAATATAAAGTTGAAGATATGGTTTTAATTTAACATCTGCAATCACTACATAACCAAAACGCAGATTTAGGGTTTAGTTATATAAATGCAATGCGCTGATTATATAAAGTATATTAGTTTTTTTATTTTGTTTGTACATCTTAAACTCAGAAAAAAAACAACTCATCGGTGATCTTCACATAGAACAGAATATGGACACATTTGATTTCACATCATTGGTGTATTCAGAGATTCGATCAGGCGCGATATTTAGAGAGGTAATACAGTTGCCAGAGCGGACAGAAGATTGGGTCGGCAGTTTAGAAATAGTCGAGAAAAAACGCACAAGAGTAGAATTTAAAATGGTCGGTTGGTTGTTTTTGTTTTACGGCATATCAACCCTTTTTAGGTTATTTAATGCCGAATCCAAAGATTCGGAAGAAAACATTTTTTAATGGAATATATTTGTTTTCAAGTCGGTTTCTATTCAACTCATTTTAGGGACCCTAACAGGTACTACCACTCTGGGTCTGTGGAGCCATGGCAATTAAAGGGGGGCTCCACATCTCCAAAGCCCACAAGCTGGGGCCTCAGCACTGGATATAGTTTACCGTCATATTCAGGACCTATTTAAAATGAATGATGACACGGCAATTTTGACAATTTTCTTTGTTCTACATGCCCGATACAAGTCCTAGGAATCATGCTAGTTTTGTATTACGTACAAGTAACATTTTCTAACGAAAATATATTTATGTTGTTTATAATACTACGTGTATAAGCTCCAAAATATTAGCTATAATTTCAACATAGTTGCCATGGATGATGATAGATAATTAGCTTCATTACCATCATTTTGAGATCACAACCGAGTGATAGATTTCGATAAACTCCACACACGTTTCATATGGCTGTTTATATGTGCCCACGCCAAACTGATTGAGCGGCAAGACTAACCTGTTCTTACACTGACTTACTGAAACTTGGAAGTATAAAATAGCTACCTATCTTGTACTGACAAGGCTCAGTGTTGCTTTACTTTGGTAATCCGATGCGAAGTATTAGATATTTTAGGGCACGTGTGCATATGTCTAGTTACCAACTGTACATCGAAATAAGGATCTTAAAACCGGTAAAGATAGTGTTCAACGAATGAATTAAGTCTTGATACATTTAGGATAAAACTGCGATTCGTCAACCTAGTACTACTTTCAGCTAAAGTTAACTTCATTGTAAAATTAATATAATATATGCAATATACTAATCGTAACTGACTCTAGAAAAAGTTTTGTGCAGTATAGTTAATTACATGTCGATTATCGCTTAGAAGAAGAGAAAAACGACGCAAACGTGAACAAACATCAACGTGTTTAAAAAATTATTACTGTTAAACGCGCCATATAACGACAGAAGACGTCCATAAGCATCAGTAATTGCTAAGAAGAAAACTGTGTGGCAAATTCTGAGTTCACTGATGAACAAAATCTATTCTTATACACTCATTCTAACGCTTAAAATGTTGGGGGGTTCATATAAAGAAAATCATCTTCGTCCTTACCGATATCGCCTTTTCATTCGATCCAAATCCTTATCCTTAGAACACTATGTAGGTTAAACAACAGCCAATTACGGTAGCTCTGTAGAAATAGGTCGGATGTGGTAAAATGCAAAAGTACATTCATAGTTTGGTGGCGATTTGTGGCACTGTGAATCGTGTTTATCAAAGTATTTTGTGTTTAAACATTTTGCATCGAAAGAGCAGCCAACAACGCTCTACATTGTCGGCGTGTATATTATTTTGATCATGTAGGAGGAAATACACCACCAACTTTCCATTGATCGACAAATATTCATGAGCGATGATGAATAAACTGTCATTCCCTTTCAATTCACTTACGAACTGAAAAATATTCAATTTACGGTCGTTCAAAACAAGCTCACTTCGTTAAAATTAGGACGGCGTTTAATGTAAGCTTACGAGCTCAAAAATGTTTCTTCAATGTAGTTTATGTAACACAAAGTAAGAAAATGTTTTGCTTGGGCAGAATTTCTCTCAAAAATGCTTAATTATCATTAAGGTGTATGTGGTTTCGAGATCATTAAATATTAATACCATAAATTGACTCAAATATTGGCATATTTAACTCTTAAGATAATACTTTATATAAAACATTTGGTTTTTGGATTAGTGACGACACTTATGTCAAACATGCATATATTTTTTAAAGTAGTTAACACATAAGCAAAAAGGGAAACAATTTAATGACATACCGAGTCTTGTATGAAGCACACTATTGAAAAATAGATATATTAATACCTTAGACGATATTTTACCTTTTTCAGAAGGGGTTCACCGTGGATTCTATTACGATGACATCAGAAGTGTGGTAAACAGAACTGCTATCCTCGGAAACCGATTAAATATTAATCAGAAATAAATATAACTAGCTCTCATATTAATAAGAAGCTGGTATTTTCCTGCCCAGATTCTTCGATATATTATTGTTTATTTAATTAGTATAAACGTCATCTGATGCAAGATATTTAGTTTGTTTACCAATAGTATTAACCCGGAAAATAACCATGAGTTATTGAAGTGTCTTATCTGTTTTAACCAGAAAAAAAACATACCTTACATCTATTCCGAATGAGGATAATCTAAAGGTATTTACGTTCGTCATGATACTACACTCACAATTATTAAATTGTTCATTTTTAGTCGGGGGTTGGATAGTATGATGTGCATTTTATACTGGCAAAAGTAAGCTCCTAATCGTCGTGCGTTTTCCTAATATAACATACTAAGCGTTGATTTCATTTTGTATAAGATTGAAACTTACTCGGAATTGGGCAATTTAGATCCAACCTTTCCATAAGTTTACCCATTCAGTGTTTTTACGTGACCAGAACCATGACAGAATTGGAAATTCTAGATAAACTTAAATTAAATAATTCGTCCTGCCCCATGTACAGTTTACCTTTATTTGAAAGGACAGGAATTGGTTTAGAATTGCGCATGTGTTCTTCACAAAAGTATTATATTCTATTTCCAATGATTTGCAATCTTTATTAGAAAATTTTCTACACTAAAATATTTAAAACATGAAAAATGTATTCTTCCAGTTCATTCTTGGAATGGTAAACCTTGGTTTCATTAAAAAAAACAAAAAAAAAGTGCCAACAAAATAAACAATTTTTAATATACGTACGTTTTACATTTTGACGCAAATGTTTCATTTAAGACAAATTCCTATAATCATATATATATATCAATAGGATAGCCTGTGGGTAATTGTGTGTGTCAGGCTTGCATACAAGTAACTGCTATTAAATTGTTATTGACTTCCATTTCTTGTAATGATTTTACTACGATGCTATCCTATTGGTTACTGTACACACAATAGCCCTTATCCCCGAGTGGCTTCCAGGCCTTAAGTTGTGACCTCCATGTAAAAATAAAATAACTTTTTAAGTTTTGGTTGCAGCAGATGAAATTTAAGGCATCTATTTATATATATAATATATATATATATATATATATATATATATATATATATATATATATACATACTTTAAGTTTCGGTTTCAAGTCAAGCTGATTGACCTGGTCATATGGATATATTTTATTTTTTAAATAGCAAAATCGATAAAACATGAACGATAATATTTTAATATTTACGAATTCTGCAAAAATATACTTAAGCGTACTTTACGACCGGCCTACGCCAGGCATCTCTGCTAGCTTAGAATACTTTTGCGCTTAACAAAACAGCTACAATATCAGGGTGATTCCATTAATCTGAACATCTACAAAAGATCCACACAAATATATTACATTGAAACGAGCAGGCTGTGGAATTTCCACAGGTCCCACTTGTATCTAGGCATGTTACCCGCATGCACATGTCTACGATATAGTTTTAAATATTGGTTACTATGGGCACAAGAATTGCATGAATTTATAACATGAGAAAGTCGTTAAGCAAGATGAGACCTCGATTTCTGAAAAATTCTTTCGCATACGGACAATGTAAAATACGAGGAACAAAAGATTTACAAATTCTGGTAAATATATTTGCTGACTGTATTAGTTTTATCGACGTAAGACTGTCGATATGTGCATAGCATCCGAAGAACGATTACAATAAAATATATAATCCTATTGGATTTGAACACTGCATATTCAATATACTATTGAATCCTAGCATAAGTTTAGATGTAAGAATGGCAATATGTTAGTAGCATATTTACTCGATTATTTTGGTAATTTTTGTTAATTATTCATTAAAGGATTACATAATTGGCAATGGCAAGCAAACAGGTTTTGGCTAACTATTTAAGTTAACTGTCGCCAAATCTCAGACGAATATATCTTACATTTGTAGACGTTGAATGAACAGAACCCTCTTCCAAATGTTAATTTAAACAAGCTTGACCTGTGGAAATTCCATAGGAGACTCATGTAATATATTGTTTTTGGCATTCTGTAGATGCCCAATGTAAATGGAGACCCTCTGATATTGGAACTTTTGTTTAAACTGCAAACGTATCTAAGCTAGCACGAACGCCCGGCAAAACCGAGTCGTAAAATATGCTAAATTTTAATTCTTGCGGATTTCGTATATAGTATAGAGTTCTATCGATTTTTATATTAAAGTTGGCACTTCAAAATAAAATATCCTTATAACTTGGGTGCATTGGTTTGAATCGAACCCGAAATAAAATTAAGAAAAAGGGGAACACAGAAGATAGCACACTATCGTATTAATAAATTAATATTAGTGTACTTTCTAACAATCCGTATTCCATTTTCAGATTAATACAAGGAAAATTTACATATGCTTTTATTTGAGTATATTCTGTTGTGAATTGAACAGTCTAATAAACTGAATTTTACGTGTCTACTCAGCCAACATGAATACTGTCCGCATGAATTCTAACGGTTGGTATCAGTAATGAATTAATCGATGATTAACTACCATAGAACAGTCTGAAAATTGACAATACGTATTAAATGTACAAAGTTAACAGTTTAAATATACAATTTTTACTATTACCGCATATGGTTCAGATTGGGAGGCAAGAGAAATCTTACCTCAGCTTTTAATAACTCAATCCAGTCAGAATATTATGTTTGTCAAATAAAAGGCTATACACATGAAAAGAGCGAAATATGCCAAGTAATTTAAAATGCTGAACTACGATCTCCAATACCCGAATCCGGAATGAATGTACTTATATTTAAGGCAATCTTCGGAATTTTAGAGACTTATCTGTAGTATAATGAATACGAAAATCCATGGTAAAAAGACTTTAGACAATGATTGCTATGACTAATACAGCAGAATGCTTATACTCAGTTAAACTTAAAATAACATTATGCAAATATATCGTAACATTGCTGCAAAGAATGAGTTGTATCGTAGAGAATTGCCTATTAAACAACTTATAACTGTTCAAAGCCATCATTATAAGAACATTGTTGCCATATCTTGGCTAGTCTACCATTTATCGCTTTCGGACTAAAATTATCCGAGGTGTGTTGAATTACATCAACTAAACTCAAAACATCTACATTGTAACATTAAAACAATACTAATCGATTCCTAGAAAAGTGATATTAACAATTTGGGTTCCGTCAATATTTCCCTATAAATATTTAGATTTGTTAAAGTTTTCACATTTCAATTTCTGAAAGTAGCAGTGTACTATGTAGGTTACTACGGTCTCGTGGCATACATTGCATCTATAAAAACTTAGTTTGAGGATTTTAAGAGGTACAATATCAAAAATGCCCACATTTAATGAATTTAAGAAATAAAATTTTAAAAAGCAAAGTCAGTTTACTCAAATGCATGGCATTTTGTAGAAACAAAGACATGAGCATAGACGATTTTTCAGCTTGAATATGAAAGCTGTTAGAATAAAATATTACTCATGCAGAGTTATCCGTGCTAAAATAAGGTTATTTAAAAAAAAAATAAAAATAAAAAAATAAATAAAACATACTTAACATGGAAAGGAGAGGGGGTTTTGTACTTTAGCCTTACAAAGGAATAAAACTTTAAACCTGGGAATACGATAAAAAAATAAAATCGCGGATCACTCTGCATTAGCACCATTAAAGTTATGCAGTATACAGACCAAGTTAAGTGGATTCACTAAACGTAGAAATGGATTTATACAGAATTAACAAATTGAAACAAATTTACGTCTGCGTCAGTTAGCAGTAGTCTAACGGACTAGGGATTAGTATTTAATTAAAATTTGAAATGAAATAGAAAAGGTCAGAATGTTTAATTTTTTTTATTTTTTTTTTTTTATTTTATTTTGCGACGGATAGAAAAATCCGTTCGGACTATACAGAATGCAGCTCATGTGTGATATTAAAATGTTCAAATCGAAAAGTGAAAGGTAATAGAATAAAACAGTATAAGCTACGATCAAGTAAAGTGTAGCAGAACACGGGCATTTAAAAGTAAAGAACGGATTCGTTTACTAAAAGAAACCAATTTTAAGGTAAATGCGTACAGATGATCATGAATGTAAAAGTTCAGCTGAAAACATGAGTTTAAAGTTCAATTATTTTGAAAAATTGAAATAGACATGAAAGTCAAGATTCCGTAAGTGGTTTCATCTGGATACATTAAGTGCGTAGGGTTAGACACCACTACCGAAAACGGATTATGATAGCAAATTATAAAAAATGTTTCCAAATCGAATAAAGCTAATAAGCTACGAAATGTAGATAAAGATCATGCAGTTCACGAAATCAGTTCACATTTAAGAATTGATGAAATCCAACCTTTAGATTTACGAGTTGAACGCTGGAGCTTGCATTCTGTATTTGGTTTCGTACGCATTTTAAAATCGTACATATCTCACAGACGGTTCAGCGTCCTCTCGTTCACGGACTCGGTTTTTGACTCTCGAATAAATGTAATAAAGTAGGAAAATCAGTGCGATGACAAGCACCGTGGTAACCAGGGTGTATAAAGGGGTCTTATAATCGAAGTCCGGCTTCTTGGGATTAATCGGACTCATTGTTGTAGTAATTGCTTGGAGAAGACGCTTCATGGTATCCTTAACAGTAATATCATACTTCATGTATTCGGCCATCTTCGAAATTTGCAATAAAATCCCGATACAGAGAGACGGATAGGTATTCGGTCTTTTTTATTTCTTTTTATATCTTCCAGTGGTAATTTCTGACGAATCATATTTTAGCTTTATTATGGATAAATTCAACCATTGGTCTGCCATTATTTAGACTACCAGTGTTATATTGGCGTTTGCGAAGAGACGGAACTGGGTTCGATACTTACATAAAAATAGCAATAGTTTGCATAACGAAAAAACAACCCAAATTGTTCGCATATTTTCTTTGACTATTTGTGGTATTCTGTAAGTCTAAATCTAGAATAAGAACATGTATATATATACATGCCTATGCAGTGCCACACTTGTATTTTTTTTCAAAAACTGCAAATTCAGACTAAATGTAATGTAACTGTTTAAACAACATATACCTCATTTGAGTTGCTTTTTATACCCCTATAACTTTATCTGTTCGTATTTGAATTTTCATTAAAATATTCTAGTGTTAAAGTCAATTAAAAAAAATAACTTGAAATTAAGGAGGTTATTTTTGCTGAGATGGTTGATTACTTCTGTATTTAACACAGATTCCAGCAACTTACTCATGACGCACAGGAGACTTATTGGCCTGTACTGAGAGGGGGATGAACAGTCACCTGAATTCTTGAATACAGGGCATACTGATGAGATTTTCCAGGCAGATGGGAAACTATTCTGCTTAAGACAACGTTTACACAGTTTTGTAAGTATGGGTGCTAATTCTGGTTGAAGTTTTTTGAGTACTATAATTGGAATACCGTCAGGGCCGGTTGCTTTACTGGAATCAAGGTTTTCGAGTAGCTTGGCAACATCACATACAGATATTTGTATATCGCATAGTGTGTTTTCTGATACAGGAGGAATATTGGGGGTTGGCAGCCTTGGTCGCAAAGGGTAGAATTGGCTGCAAGTTCTTGACAAAGAATTTGGCTTTGTCTGATACTGACGAGATTAACTCAGGTCCATTGATGATAGTTGGGATAGAGCACACGCTTCTGTTCAGGATTCTGTTTGCAATTTGCCAAAACTGGTGGGAACCAAGTCGCTGCTCAAACTCTCTTGCGTTCTTTATTACTTTCTTACAATGGTTGCTAGCAGTCCCGAAAGCGGCTTTAGTTTCCATATATTTAATACGTTGGAAGCAGTGGGAAAAGTGATTTCTGTGCGTAACAGCAGCAGTACATGTTGGAGAGAGCCATGGCTGGCTGTTAGGTTTTTGCTGGACCTTTTTCGAGGGTATGAAATTGTCTATACCTACAATTAACCATTCTGTCAAGTCTGATACTATAGACGACACACCCTTTGTAAACATGGAACGCAGAGGAAGATCCGATATAAATGTACGGAAACTATCCCAGTAAGCCAGAGTGTATCGATATACTGTACGATTGAGAGGTACGTCTGAGGACTTATTACATTTCATTTTTATCTTAATCGATAAAACTGAGTGGTCGGTAGATTCAAGAGGAGGCAGAACGAAAACTGAACATAGTTCAGGGCAAGTTGTGAGAAAAAGGTCTAGGAGACTTGCATACTGGCCGTCACTGTCGGGCACACGGGTGGGTTCGTGAACAATCTGAGTGAGGTCATAAGCAATGGAGAAATCATGACAGAATCTCCCCTCATCATCGGTTTTGTTTGAGTGGGCCAACCATTCCACATTGTGAACATTAAAGTCTCCACATACGTGAATGTTAGCTGAAGGATATGCTGATAGAACTTGGTCAATTTTCTCAGATATGCTTCTGTTATGCAGGCGATAGAGAGTAAATATGAATGTCGTAGTGTGAGCTAGTGCTACTCGGAAGCACCTATAGGGTAAGATAGGATCTTCTCTAGAGATGTCCCTACCACATGGAAAGCCATCTTTTATATAGGCACATATTCCATGCCCATGGCGATCTTGGGGGTCAGATTTGGAAGTTAGGTTAGAGTATCCTTTAATTATGAACTCATTTAGGGAAATAGTCTGTCCAATTCCAGTTTCGCTTAAAAATAAAAGGTCTGGTTTAGTCTCCTGTAATTGGGCTTCAACCTCTGGAAGGTTAGAACGTAGACGCCTGATGTTGGAGAAGGAAACATGGTAGTGGGGGTCTACGTTGGAAGTTTCAGATCCGGGTTTAATCGTGTATTTTTTATTGAAACTTGTCATGATGGAATTTTGGAGTTTGTGGACTAGGTCGTCAGACTTGCTTATAGCAGGACAGATAGTGGAAACAAAGAGAGAAAAGTAACGAAGATTTTTTGTATCACATGGGGGGTAGGGATGTTTATTCAGAAAACCATTCTTAACATGGGAATATTGAGGGTGTTTATTCCTAAAGCCATTCTTAAGATGGGGAGATTGTCGGTTTTCATTCCAAAAGTCGTTCTTAATATTGGGTTGTCGGGGTGTTTGTTCTTTGCTGCCAGTGAATTATAGTGCATAGCACAGGTCTTTATATCTCGAAAACTACTTGCCTCTTCCAATTCTAAATAAGGTTTTCTTATTCAGCATCGTCGAAAACGTTTAAAAGTAGTAATTTTAAAACAAAGTGTGTAGATGGACCTCTAATGGAGGATAAGTTACTTTTCTACCTAACTGGATATTTTGTTGTGTTTTTATTTGGTTTGTATTACTGTACACATAGATTTGAAAAAATTGCCAAAGAACAAATGTATAACAAATATTATCAAAGGCAAGATAAGTTACTTTTCTACCAAACTGGCTTATCCAGATTTAATTATTTTTACTTTTTCGGATCTGTGTTTAGTAATACAAACCCGTTTCATTTAATGTACCGTTTAGTCGACTCGAAAAGCAGTGTTTATCAGTGTAGTTTAAAAATGCAAATGGTGGTGGATACTTTTGATAACGTTGTTTTGGAAAATGAGTTAAAACAAAAAAAAACTATACAATATGCTGTCAGAAACTCACCAAATATGTCAGCCCAATTCACGGTCACATATATACGGTAGGTATCTAACACTGTTATGTATAGTCTTTTTAGGTTTTTACTTATTTTCCCAAACTTAACATATTCAACAGAGTCCACGACAATTTGTCTTTTTCAAATACATTGATACAAACTGTGTGCTTTTCCGAGCTGATTAAACCTTTTACATTAAATAAAAAAAAACTAACAACTTATCCAGTCATGTAGTAATGTAACTTACCTTACCTTTGCTTAGATTTATTTGTTTTTGGACAACTTTTCGAATCTGTGTAAAACACCCCCCCCTCACCAAATATTAGTGAAAAGTAAGGTTTTTGATTATAAAAACAACAAAAAAAATCGATTAACCATTCAAACCTTTCAGCAACGTTCGGCTTAATCCATTGACTGCTAGTCGATCCCAAGCCATGATTTATGGAAACTCCCAGGATCCTATTAAGATTCTGCAAAAATACCGTTTTTTTTCTCCATTTTTTGTATTTTTTTACACTTTTGGAGAGGATTGCTGTACTAACAATATAAGAAACATGCATTTTCTCCTTTTATTAGATTTTTCCATTGCACCAAACTGAACCACAGCAACGCGTAGCAGGGGAGAACTATATATATATATATATATATATATATATATATATATATATATATATATATATATAATACAAAGCTGAATGTCTGTGTGTGTCTGGTGCCGAATAGGCTCCCATATGGTTGACTATTTAAAAAAAAAAAAACTGATTACATATAATGATAGAAAATGTATCGAGACACAGGAATGGGCATGTTTTAACTGGCAGAACTGTGGTTCATTAAAATTGTGGGGTCTACGTTCGCGTCTGGTCCACAAAGTATGGAAATAAAAAAATTATAAATTAAAAAAAAACGTTTACAAGTGTTTTTGATATAGATATACATAATAATACTTTGAGAAGTATTTTTTTAACTTAAATAGGGATGGTATAATAAAATTGTTGTGTCTGCGTTCGCGCCTGGCCTCCATAGAATGGAAATAGGCACAAACTTTAATACAGACTTTTCATATCTATTTGCGTAAGTATACTTTGATAATTATGTTTCAGTTTGAAGAAATATGGTATAATAGAATGGAAATATATCACAAAGTTTTACAATTTTTTTTTTTTTAATATAGATCCACAGAATATTGTGATAAGTGTTTCAGTGTGAACCGGTATGGTATAATAAATTATGGGGTGTATCTATTTTATTTTTACTTTCATAATATTTTGCTTTGGTTTTGATACCCCCAAATTCGAAGCTATCGGTTTACAACCTTTCCTTTTTATAACCCATTATATTTTAATAAATCAGAGTCAATTTTCTGTAGGCTGTTTTTGAGCCCATTCAACGACGAGTACTGTTGCTAGTATATATATATATATAAACATATATATACATATATATATACATACATATATATATATATATATATATATATATATATATATATATATATAATACAACACTCAAATCGCCTTGTTTGTGCATTGAAGTCATATATCCATCTCAGCTATACGATGCGTAAAAATGCAAACAAAGCCATAAGTTAGAATCGACAATTTACGGGAATCGTTACTTTTCTTATTTATTTATTTATTTATTTATTTTCATACAGATTGATTGACTCTTTTCTAAATTCCTAATATAAGCATAACGAATATAAATAAATAAACAACGCCGAAAATTATTTTTAAAAATTGGTTCGCGTTACAATAATGAAACGAACAAATACTTATTTCATACATTGGCGTAGGATGTTTTACATTTTCGAATTTTCTTTGTATTCATTGTTTTCAGTATGTTTCTGTATATTTATTTTGTTTAAGAATTATAACATAAACAAAAGATATTAAAGCGAAAATGATTTTTAAAAAAAGTATATTTTTCGCGTCCAAAATTTTGATAAACGAGTACATTGATTGTATTTTCATTGAAAGATTGAATCCTTTTTTAACAAGAAAACCACTTGATCAATTTGCATAATTTTATCACATATTTGTAGTTTTATGCCCGAACACATAGTGGTGTAGTTCCTAAAGAGAAATCAAAATCTACTTATTGAGGCTAATACGTTTCAGTGACTCTTTAAGAAAATATAAAAAAACAATTTGAAAAAAAGGTAATATTTTAGAGTTGGGGATCACTTTCCTACATCAATGTAACGTAAAATGACCAGCAACTACGATAATTATATTGAGATGTGGGGAAAAGTGTCCAGAAAGTGTAACGGGGTATAGCCATAAGTTCCAAACATTTTAAAGATAGCTAGCAACACTTCAAAACATTGTTAGGCGAGAACTTTTAATTTTACTTCAATATTTGCTTCGACAAAGTATCACTATAAAATATGACTATCAATTAATTACTATTTTCTGACGTATTAAGGATGTTAACGAACACACAAAAAACTTATAGGGTAAAATGCAATCTCCCTCTTGGATTTTTTTCTTTCGTCTTTTTTCTTTTTTATTCATACGGATGACACCCATCTTATCTGAAGGATGTTTCATTACATCCAATGTATTCAGTATTGCTTCCATTGGTCCCCATGCCTCTTTTCGTTCGCGTTTACATTAAATATTTGCGCATTTATACATTAATTCTCTATACTCCATTGCACTTTGATAAATTAATTCTGTACACACACGAATTCATCGCTAGCTATAACATATACTGACCTAACGATTACCGGTATTCTATATTAATTTATTTTTTATTGCGGACTATTATTCCCATCTTTATTAGTTGTTGTTTCACGGCGTCAGCCTACTATTCCTCTGGCATTCGTCAGGTGTTAACCTGTACCGAAGGGAATATATATTATTTTAGTTGGAATTCATTATTCAGATGAGTATTATCTATATTAACTTTTTATTTATTGCGGACTATTATTCTCATCTTCCAATTGAAATAAAATATATACCGGTATTCTAATATGAGCATATATATATACATATATATATACATATATATATATATATATATATATATATATATATAAATATATATATATATATATAGTAATTTCTAAAATATATATGGCGATTAAGCTACACTGAATATTGTACGTGGCATCAACTGTAGGATTCGTCAGGCTTATGCGCGAATTTTGTGGTCGCTTCTTATTTTAATATATGTTGAGGATTTCTAGTTAGCCAATCAGCTTTCTAGTATCCACCGCGCCCCCTCCTATCAGCCAATGGGCATGCATTTTATAAAACAAAGGAGCTGTTTTAGAACTAGGTTAGTGGTTTAAGGTAGATCTTTTCCCTCCTTTTTTATTTTTATTTTTTGTTTATATATATATAAATATAGCTATGTGTACACACACACATGCACACATATATACATATATATATATATATATATATATATACATATATGTGTGATCGTTTATGTATATTCATGTTTATTTAATTTATTTATTTATTTGTTTTCTATTGTTATTGTTAGTTTTAAAGCTATTTTGTATCGCTATCCTAGAGTAAGTTTTATTTTTTGAACACAGTTGTTTCATTTTCTTCGTCTACAGTTTAATAGATTTTGAGGTTCTTTAAAATACAGGATAGCAAATTTTTCATGGAGGCATAATTTACATGGGTCGTCTAAATGTCTGCATGTGGTAACTTGTCTCATTATTTTCCATTCGACTACCGGCGAATGTCCGCTTTCTTTGAGTTCCCAGTATTTATTCGCTAGTGTTGTTTTTATATGGTGTTTTTTGTTTTTGAAGGTACTTTTGTGGTCATAGTATCGGGTTTTAAAATCTAAGGAAGTCATGCCTATGTAATATTTCTTGTTATTTGGGTTTTCTTTCGCAAATATTGTTGCTTGATAAACTACACTTCTTGTTAGACATTTATTTTGGACTGGGCAAATTGTGCGGTGTCTACAATTGCAATTATCTTGTTCGTTATTAGTATTATTATTTATGGTATGGTTGTTCTTGTCCGGGGTTGGTTTGTTATTATTATTATTATTATTATTATTATTATTATTATTATTATTATTATTATTATTATTTTTATCATTATTATTATTATTTCTGCTAGTTTGGTTTTATTTCTGTCACGGTGTCTACTTTTTTGTTTATGTTGTTGTTGTTTACATTGTTTTCATTTAGTATTTTGTTATTATACGCTTTAATTATTATCTCTAAATTTTCGCAACAACTGTAAGATAACTTCAAGGTATTTTTATTGAAGATTTTGTGTAAGGGGTTGGTTGCGGGAAAGTGTTTTTGAATAAGATCTAGAAATTTCTTGCCAAGTTTTGTTTTTAACATTTGATTGTATGGGCTGTATACCAAATTATAGTTCATTTTCTTCTATTTTTAATTTTATTAAAGCTGTTGGTGTTTTGTTGCTTATATTTTACATCTATATTTTTGTATCCACTGTTTTTAGGGTTGTTTCGTAGATATTGGTTGACCTGTTAAATGCATTTTCATCGCTTGAGTTATTGCTAAGTCTACTTACGATCGAGTTATGAATGTGTTTTATAATTGATGGTGGGTGGTTGGACTTCGGGTTTACGTAAATTGGAGTAGCGTTATCTTTTAAGTATGGTTCATATGTGTTTTCATCTAAGTTTAACGTGACCCCCAGGAAGTTTGTTATTTTTATGTTAGCTGATACGTCCACTTTTAGGCCTAATTTTTTTATTTCTTTGTGTATGATTTTCTTAAAGTTTTCTCCCTTGACTTTGTTGGAGTTTTTTTTATTATAGCTTGTCCATCATCTATACTTTCGTATATTAAGTTTGTGTGAGTAAATGAAGTAATTATATATATATATATATATATATATATATATATATATATATATATGTGTGTGTGTGTGTGTGCGTATGTATATGCGTGTATGTGTGTATTTATTTTTACAACTTCAAGTGGATTAACTTAATTCATTACATATTGTTTCAATAGACAGGACAAAAATGGGGCGTCAATATCGTCAGATTATTAAAGTTAAAATAACAATAAAAAGAAAGGATATATTTTTGGTGATAAAATATAGATATTAAAAACCAATAGAACAGAAGAAATGGTGAGAAAGGGGAAGGGGAGGAGAAGGGAAGAGGAATAAGCAATAAAAATAAATTAAATTAAAAATTTATGAAATTATAAAGGCAACAATGGGAAATAAAGAAGAAGAGAAAAGAAAGAAGAGAAATGGGTAATTGAGCGTGCCAGTAAATTATGTTGGATTCTGTCGCAAAGCTAAAACGGAGTTAAAAGTCAGTTCGCCTACGACAACTATAGCTGAGGGTAGACAGAAAAATCTAAGAGGCGCCCAGTTCAAATATATAAACAGGTGCGTCCAATGTAGCTTAAAAAATCTCTTTGGGTTGGAAACCAGTCATCGATTCTGGTGGGTAGATTTCAGAATTAAAGTCGAGTTTAGGACAGAAAGGGATATAAATAAAATAAATATATAAAAATAAATAAAATACGCATAAATGGGTTTTTGGAAATATATTAATAAAGTAGGCGCTATAAAAGCGCGTTCAGTTTGCATAGAATTAATGGCCTGTGAAAAAATGATTGGGAATAAGGGTGACTAATTACAAGTAAATTAGATTAGGGATGAATATTTAATAGTGTGGAATATCAAGGAAAGTGAGATCTTGTAGTAGTTTCAAAAATTTAAAGTTTTAACTACATAGGTTTAATAATTTTGTTTTTTAAATGTTCGGAGTTATTAATGGAGAATATTACGCATAACTATTTTTTGAATTATTAGTTGAGAATATTATGCATATATATATATATATATATATATATATATATATATATATATATATATACATAGGGGAAGATACGGAATTTGAAGGTTGATCGTTATTACATTTCTAATAATTTTTCAGTTAATAAAAAGTGTGGTAATTAAAAGTATAAGGCGGGTGAGACATCTCATAGGAGGATATGGATAATTAAAAAGTAAAAATTAGAAATAAGGTAATCTGCTTAAAAAGTGATCAAGTGAAATAGAGTTTAATGTAATAGTTGTGAGTTTCGATGCGTAGTGTAATAGTCTTATATTGTGGAGTTATTGGTTTAAGGAAGCTGAATCATGTGAATCTGCTAAGAAGGTGGGATTTTCAATGTATAAAAATTGCCGTTTCATTTAAAATTTTTTGTAATTTATCTTTATCTTTAAAGTTAGTAATAAAACAATTATTGTGTAGAGAAAGGCAGCAAGTGGATATACCTATTTAAAGGTATTAGATTTTTGGCGAATTTTTTATTTAATGGTAGGTGTGAGATTATTTTGAATTAGGTTTACGTAGTGGGCAGATAATGAGGTTGAGTTTATTGAAGGAGCATTATGGACTCTACAACGGTATTTAAAAAGTGTATCCTTTATGTTTACTATGATAGCGATAGTGGCATTATTTACAACTTAAGTTTGTACACATTGATGCTCGAGTTGGCAATTTCATTTATTTATGCATTTGCAGTTTTTTTTTGTGTTATAGTATTGTGATTATTGTTGTTGTTATTAAGTATTTTATTAATATATTTTTAATTATTATGTGTAGGTTATCACGGCAATGAGTTTGATAGTGTTTTATTAAAGATTTTATGTAATACGTTACTTGACGGAAGGTGGGTTTACTAACCTAAATAATTTTTCCCTGTTAATCTCATATCATTATACTAAAAGGCGAGTTGGACCACATAATTTTCCTAGACCTGTGTTTTTATATTGTAGGGAGGGTACAATATAATTGATGGTGATATTATTATATCCACTATCTTTTAGAGCTGCTTTATTTTTTTATTTAAACTTTAATCCTCTGACGATATAAACGCATACGTTGTATCCTTTCTATTGAAATAATTTGTAATGAATAAAGTTCCAACCAGTTAGATTGTAACAATTAAAAAACATATTGGCTCTACTAATGTATTAAGCACACTTTATCTGGGTTTTTTACGACATACACACATTAATATATATATATATATATATATATATCAATATGTATATATATACATATATATCAATATATAAGACGATCCAAATGTATATAAAAATGTAAGAAGTCAATGCAGTTTGACATCTAAATATTTATTTAAATGCGTACATGTTCACTTAAAATGCATTTTTTTTATTTCTCATTACATTTTCACCCCACAAAGGCTCAATGCCACTTTGGTGTAGGGGGATAATATCCGGCACATAAGCTACAGAGGTACTATATGGGAAGTGGTGCAGCAAAATATCGGTTCACGTTACACTTGAACTTCTGCATGTCAGTGCAGTTGAGAAAGCAGGAACCCGGAAAGGAATTCCAAAGTCTAGAGGTTCTGGGGAAGAAACTACTGGAGTAGAAGGCTCTCTTGCATATATGGATATCTACTGTGAAGGGAGGATTTTGCTACATGTCGGGTTTGTCGGGGGTATTTACGTCGAGAGGTACAAGTGCTTGAAGTTCTTCGGAGCATTAATCGTTAAAAGTACTTGTAGAACAGGCAGAGGGATGCTACATTTCATCGATGGGATAGAGGCTAAAGCTGAGATGACAGTTCAGAGTCTATCAGATTGGCGACTCTCTTTTGAACCTTTTCTAGGAGCGAGAGACTAGTAGCAGATGCACAAGTCCAAATATGACAACAATACTCCATGCATGGGCGAATGGTGTCCTTATAAAGGAACAGGACACCTACGGGCGTCAGTAGCTTTCTAGCACTGTAGATAAAACCTACCTTCTTTGCAGCGGTCCTGGCAATGCTCTCAATGTAATAGTTCTAACTCATGTTTACGGGGAAAGTCAGGCCGAGGAGTTTAAAAGATCTACTTTCTAATAAATAGTCTTTGACCATTGCTATTGGTGGTAGAGATGCTTTCTTATAAGAAACATGTTAAGTTTTAGCAGCATTAAATGTGGGCATCCATTTTCTCCCCATTTCACTACAGATTGGAGGACATCCTCTAGGATTTTCTGCTATTTCTTTATATATGTGTTCATTTGTTTCCCTGTCGTTTCTGTTGTATTATATTATATGGATTTTTCCTGTACGCTTTAAGGTTATATTTATCTCATTTTAAGTTTACTTATTTTTCATATAACCCTCTCATTAAAAAAAAATATATCTATTTATTTTATTTCATTCAAACCCGAATATTTTAAACCAATTTCAATGGAACTAATATATAACTAAATATATGTTTTTTTTTTATTTATGCAGCTTAATCTTAGCAATGTTTAATATATCCCTCAGCAGAGTAAACCCCCATTATTTACATACAAGTGTGTACTGCAGGTTCATAAACGAAACTGATCCTTATATGTGGAGTTTTTCTTCATTGATTAGATAAACAAAGTCATAAGCTTTGAATTTTGAGTTATATATATATATATATATATATATATATATATATATGTGTGTGTGTGTGCGTGTGTGTGTGGGTGGGTGTGTATGTATATATATGTATATATACATGCATATATGTATATATATGTGTGTGTGTGTATGTATATATGTATACATGTAGATACATATATATTCATATATATATATATATATATATATATATATATATACATAGTTATATAAACAAATAGTTGTATATATAATTGATCTTGCATGTCGGTTTGTCTAAGGAACAGTCTCTACCAAACTCCTATTTTAACTATTTTTCAATAAACTTTGAAATTAATATATAATATATGACATTAAGATATGTAGAAACAGACGCAATTTAGTCTTTAGCTTGTAGGAGTTGATGATAAGGCGTGAAAATGTTTCAAAATATAAAACTTGCCAGACGTAAGTCAGCTACAATTCTTTTTTCTACGCATGCATAAATATACATGTGTAGGTGTTAAAAGTTCGTATATGCGTACAGACAGTATATATTGTAAAAAATTGAGCTTTAAACTTTTAGTTTCAATTATAACTGATGACATTCAAGTCATCTGTTTAATTGACCCTATAAATAAAAAAAATCTGCATTAATTAAATTACCATATTTAATCGTATTTTAAAATTGGGTGATGCGGGACAGCCCCCCCGCTACTCTCTCTTTCTCTCTATCTCTCTCCCTCTGTATATATATAGGGAGAGAAATAGAGAGCGGGAGAGACATCAGGATAAAGCGAGAGAGAGAGAGAGGGAGTGAGAGAGAGAGAGAGGCAAATAGACTGTTATGCTGTATCACATCTCTTCCGTGCGGCTAGATAAGCAACTAACTCAAGCTAGGATATAAAATTGACCGTTGTGTTATTTGACTGATTGTTAGATGAGTATGCGAAATGACAATGATTAAAAATTGCCCAAACGCTTAAGCTCAATTTGTTTCCACAAAAGACATTGCTTTAAACACCAGAAGTAGTTTGTTATTCTACTCCCAAATATGCTCAACCCAAGATAAGAGTCATTTATAGTCAACCACAGAAAGTATGTTTTACTGTATAACAGCTTTTTTGTGCGGCTAGATTAGACACTACCTCCAGCAAGGATTAAAGGTCAATAACCTATGCGACAGTCTGCGCTTTTTATTTATTTAGACATAAACATTGGGGTAACGTCATACAATCATGAGTATTTTTCAGTTAACTAGTTTTAAAAACAATGCCATAATTAGGCAATATTGTTTTTCCATGAGTTCAGTCATAAATGGACACAAGCTCAAATTTGGAGAGTATAACCTTTTACACTTTGTATAAATCTCATTAGGTTAAATCAATTAAGTGTGTTTCCTTCCAATATTTTTAACTTGGTATATATATATGTATATATATATATATATATATAATTATATATATATATATATATATATATATAATCGGATCACGTGTTTTTTCGGTGAAGAACGTTACACGTCTGTACGTGCCAGTGATGAATGCAAATAGAGTTTTATTCGTTAATCATTGAATATATGTCTGTTAAAAGGTAAAATTATAAAAGAAAAAAATAGCCAACGAATAGGGGGACCTAAGGCTGAGTATGTATCAATAAATGTTTCAGACTTTCAATGAATTGACATTTCTGAAATCGCATGGTTTTCGATCAATTCAATTGGTTTCCTGCTTTAGTCGGAGAACCACCGCTGTGCACCGGATATAGCTTCACATGCCTCCCAACTATGACGTCGCCCACAGTATATTCTAGTGTGCATTACACTGTATAATTATATACTGTATATATTTAAAAGTTACTTTTAGACATTGGCTTGAAATAAAGTTTAAAATGCCAGAGGTAATGCAGCGTCCAATTGTGCTGTAAACAAAAAATATTCCTTTCGAACGCAAATGTCATATCAAAGAAGCTACGGGTGATTTTATACGCCGGCCACTTTTTTTCTCGTCCAATGAAAAAACATCTCAAATTCAATTATGATGTTAGGCTGTATAAGTGTGTTAAAAAAAACCTTCTCCCATGGCAGATTTTAGATTATCGATGTTCACTACTTATCGGAGATATTCCAATCAAAAAGACATACGTAAGGGCACACCAACTTACATTAATATATTTGTATTACATTTTTAAAAAATCGATCCAGCAATTTTAAAGTCAATAAGAAACCAAATTACATTCAGTCACCTATGGAGTCAGCCACAGTGTATTTACTAAATAAGTATCGATGGAGATGCTTAACAATACGATTAATATATAAACATGAGTATGTTTTATTAATTCTTGGAATTATTTTAGATTAATAATTTGTATATTTATTTATTTGTTGGCTGTTATACTCATCTGTATAGCTGTTGTTTCACGCCGTGGAACAAAAACTATATTGATAAAGATAACAGGCTCCAAATAAATAAATAGGAATATATTTCCATTCAGGTTTATTTGAGCTTTACACCAGGCAATATATCGCCAGGCATTATAAGAATACTTTTTCTCTACGGCGTTAATGTATTATTATGGTCGTAGCAAACGCAAAAGTATTTTAACGGATAATAATCAGACTAAAATCTAAAATATGTGTGAATAATATAATATTATATTGAGTTTATATTAAAATTGTTTGTTACCGATGGCTTCATGCAGAACCCCAATTTGCATGGTGTTCGATAGACATTTGAGACCATTTATGTTTCATTTCGAAAAAAAATCCGAAAAACAGAGCGGTTAGTAACTGTAAAGTGCAACGGGTTTGTGTTTAGTATTCGTTTTAGATATAAAATTTTAGCTGCAAATCAAGTCTGTTTAATAATTTGTATAGTGTTAGATATTGTCCCGATATGTGGAAAAAAAGATAAATAGGGAGTATCATAGCAGGTGTTCTGACCATGTCCGTTGGGATGATCCTATAAAAGTTGCGGTGGGACCCTGGCAAGGCATTGCGGACGCTGGTGAGAGAGACAATCTCAGAGTGACGACTATGAAGGAATTATTACACAAGCTGTTTTATTCCTCTTACAAGAGAGACAAAAGCCAATTATGTAACCCCGAGGGTACTGATTGATAAAAATTTAAACAAATTTCCAGAATTCTCAAGCACCCAATGAAACTGGAAATACTCTGGTCCTTTTTGTGAAAAGTTATATAGCGCGAATAATATAAGGTGATTCGGATTTTATATACACGAATTCTTGGGGGTCATATAGAGCACATTGATTATTTTGGATGTACTTTCGGTGAATTCCACGTAATTCACATTATACTTTGACAACATATGATATTCAAATTGTCATATTAAGTTGCCGCTCACTGTTGTCAAGCGATAAAATGAAATTATAATTGGCAGAAGGCAATGTATATGGTAGCAACACCCAGTCCTGGTTCACACATCCAGGAAAACTCGGAGGTAGCTTTGTCACAACGTTAAACTCTTTGCATGTCTTAACATAAACTGGGTCAATATCCTACTTTATATATTATGTTAATCGTTTGCAGTTGCGACTACATTGAAAACATGTTTAGAGTTTGGTATAATATAAAAAGGTACAACTAATATAAAAAACGATGCTCGCATGTTTGGTCTATAGGTTTGGAATAACTATATCTCTTACTTTATGCCTCGGGTTAAAATATTACATGAGTTAGTATCTCATAGGAAGAGTTATCACTCTTCGGAAATCAAATAGATCAGGTGATCCGTACATATAAAAAAAGTATTATCTGGTTTGGATAAGATAATATAAAATGGTCTTATAGCAATTTAAAAGCAGATCTCGTGAGTAGACTTCAATAAAACAATCCTGCTTTGTTTAGATTATGCGTTTCCAATATAAATTTCATCTACGAGTAGACTCAAGATACATGGCACTTATAGTTTACATGATAGTAAATGATAAGAGTATATGGATAGGCATATTAGAAATATTGTGGTGTCAAATATTGTATAGAAAGTTGTAAGCATGCCCACTCTGTTGAATGCATGCACTTACCGAGAACCTGCGTCCACAGATGAATATTTAATATAATCTCAGCGAGGCCGGTGTGGCACACATTACCCCCAAGTGAGATACCCATACGATAAAAAGGTATGCATAGAGATCCCTAATTACAATGCATTCACTTCTCAGTGTTTTCACGTTATCGCATCTTATAACCATGCGACGAATATCTTTGTTATCTTTTACTGATACTTTTGAAGGTGTTTTATCGGATTTTTAATTAAACTTTGATCACCTATATATATTCTATCATTATCACGCAAAATATGTTTGCAAGTGCTCTATCTCTCTCTTATTTTGTACTGATTCATATTTTTGGCCCTGATTCAATTCTCGCTGTTCTCCAACGTTTTACTTGTGAAACTATTTTAGCATGTTCCTATTTTCCAATTTCTACTTGTCTTTTAGAATGTTCATATATTTCAATTTCTACTTGTGAGTAACCTCGCTTCACTTTTAAAGAGAAATTCCCCTTTCTTCTTCGCTTTAGCTGACAATCTGCCTCAACAACTAAGTAGTTTTTTGTTCTGTAGGCTCCGTCTCATTTATCGGCAAGGCTTAGAATATTTTGCTCAACAACAGACTTGTTCATATTATACAAAGTCTGAGACTCGGCATTTATGTCATAACCTCCGTTCAGTAACTGATAACTGTAATTGTCCGTTTATTGACAATTTGAGAGGGCGTAGGACGATATTACTTGACATTTTCAAGGCGTCGACAAAGAGTGGTATATTGAGATTCTACAAAAACTTCTGTTTATTTTATTCATGGTAACATTCTTGATATTATATCTAGTTTTTCTTATACAAACATGCGAGTAATTTTCTATAATGTATTTACCAATCCATGCTAGTGTTCATTAAAGCTCAACTTGAAGTCAACAAAGTTTCGGCTGTATACCCAAAATATCATTGCAAAGGTTGCATGTACTCCTTATTCTGACATGTCAACTCCATTTTCGGAGATTCCAGTTGAAATATGCAGCTGATGTAAATGTCAACCAGCATTTGATTGTGGAGGGTGGTAAAAATGTCTTCTTTCGTTTAATATCGCTATACCCAGCTCGTGTTAGTTAATCTAAGCGTGGTCCTTTTCGTGTGAAATTCCCAGGAATGGATAAGCTTTTGAAACATAATCGAGCCTGGAATTTGTGTTTTGTTCTCATTTTTGTAGTTCAAACATTAAATCAATTGATTTCTCTGCTTCTCGTTAGGTCTGTTCGGTTTATAGCTCAAAACAAATTCTTACACTTGAAGCTATTTTCTGCCTCCAAAATGTAGAACGAGACCTTGTATAGCGGCCTGGTGTCTGATTTAGGCTAATGATTGTTTATCTTTTAAATGTAAAGAACGTAATTTTAATTTGATTTGATGTGGTCCCCCTTTTTTCTCTGCACGGTTTTTGACAAATTTGATATACCAACTCTCGGTCTTTTCAATAAAAACGATTAAGAGAATATGTTCTTCAGCATTGTATGAAATATTTCATGCGTCACCGCCTAGGGGAGCAATATTGCTCCCCATTTGGGAGATGTAACTCCCCTAAAACACTAAGGACGGATAATTATGCTGAGATCGTCTGTTACGCGTTATTTGGATCCCGGACAGCGGCGAGTGACCAACCAAAAGGGATGGATTTATTGTGTTTCTGTAAAACATACATATATTTTATTGTTTGAGAAAAGTCAGAAGATGTGTCGGATTAAAGTTAGAATGAACCGGACGAACCTGTGCTCAGGATGCTTTGCTTTCTGAGAGCGAGAGGTCAAAGTGTTTACCTTTCTAAACGTGTAAATAAATTTGAGTTCTGCTTCGCAAGCCTTGCCTTAGCCTTACCCGAATAACGTGTTGAGTTTTGATTGGTCTGAGGAACACCATTCCCCATCCTATCACTTTTCAATATAAGCAAATGCCCGGGCCGACATTAGCAGATCAGATAGAAGCCGAATCTCGAGAGAAAGACAGGACCCAAGAACGCTACTTACCTCCTTACTCCATCACTGTCGCCATCGTGGGAAACGGAGAATAAGATTTTGGATTGTTTTCTGGTGTAATCGAACTGAACAATTGTACATATGTAAAATACCTGTAAGTTTCGTGAATTAACTTTTTATTTGACTAGAACACCCTGAGTTTTTTTTTTTATTTTCATGAGAAGCTAATTGATTTTCAGCGGAAATCGACACGAGGCTTGTGACGCTGAAGAATCCTGTTAACTACTCCAGGAAGAAGACGATCATCGGCCACTGCAGTTTCAACCGAGTCGGAGGCCACATCTGCTGACCTAAGGTGGGAGGCTTACACATTTACTTGTTTGATAACAATTATTATCAGTTGTATTGATATTACAGTAGCTTTTTTAAAACATTGCATGCGTGTAAACTCCCATTCTCCCCACTGCTTTCCAAAGTTGATAGGCTTTTATTTTCTTTACCATAACTATCAGAAGTTCTTGTAAGCTTCTTTCATCAAGTATACTGAACTTACCTGGAAGTATCTCCGTAAAATACGCGCACACACGCACACACACACACACACACACACACACACACACACACAAATATGTAATCTCCTGTCGTTTTCGCCGTAAGTTGTTCCGTCACAACAACTAAGTTGTTAGGAAATCCACGCAAATGATTTGTTTAGAGTGGTAAAGGCTTTGTGCAGAATCAACCACAGTTTTTGCTATCACTGCTTATCCTTATCGGTACAGATGACTACAACAACAAAAAGCACACAGTAAGATGCAGGTTTTTACATCAGATTAAGCTTCTCCAAGATATATGTCTAAACGAAGTCTGGGGGTGAAAACTCTCAGTGAATTAAGGAGCCTTCAGATACCAACCTAAAAAATTTATATGACTCGGCCCGGCATATACAGAGGCTAGCCTTCCCAAATTGTCACTCATCTGGTACTGGCCAGGCACAATGTTGCTTAACTTCTGTGATCTGGCGAGAACCAGTGTGTCAACGTGATAGGGCTATATATATATGTATATATATGTGTGTGTGTATATATGTATATATATATGTATGTATGTATATATATATATATATATTATATCACCCTCACTCTTTGACAGGCCATGGTTATCCAGGAAGGGGTGCCTGCGCGTGAAAGTCTTATTGGCAGGAGTTGCGCAATCTCTAACTTCATCTCTCCTGAGTCGACTATGCAGTGGAAAGTAAAGTGTACAAAGCGACTAGAAACAAATGCCGAGATATCGGAGAGCACACACAGCGCCTAGAATCCCCGAATGGTAGCCTATATGGTACAACCAGGCTCGCCGTTACTTAACTTCGATGGTCTGAGGAGAACCGGTGTGTCACCTCGATATGCGGCATACGCACGTTGACAGACCGGGCAGGCACAAGCGCGGTACTGGGCTGTTTTAAAAGTATAAATGAACGACACGATTTAAATTCACACAACTGGACATCGTGGATGTTTACCCCTCAATTACTAAAGAAACTCTGGAAAAAGCATTACTTTTACCATTAAAATATAAAAAGATAAATGAGCTGGATTAAGAAACCATTATGCAGCAAGGCAACCCCTTTTATTTTTAAAGGTAAAAATGGGTTAAAAAATCAAATCCGGATGACCTCTTTGATGTCGCGATGGGGTAGTACAACAGTGCGTGTCTGTGATGTACGTGAACTTTTTCTACTAGACACCATGAGAAATAAATTCCCAGTCCATCTTTTTGGGTTATATAGTGATGATGGACTTTGTCTATCGCGAGATGCAATGGACGCACACTAGACAGGCTTAGAAAAGATGTAGTTGATTGTTTTAAAATAACTACACAAACAATTTTATATAAAGTGTATTTTTTTAGATGCAACTCTAGATCTCGAGAAAAAATACATAAACTCTTCGATGAACTTAATGAAAAACTCATATACATAAATAAGGGTCCAGGCCACCAACCTACCGTGTTTAAAAACATAGTAGCTTATATTAGCAAAATATATTAGCTTATATTAGCAAAAGAATATTAAGATTTTCTTCGAACGCTGAAGCGTTCGAACAAGCAGCGCCATATAATAATGAGGCACTACATAAAAGTGAATTCAGTGAAAATGTAAAATTTCAACAGGATCAGGATCTAAAAGAAGAGAAAAAAAGAAAAGGGAGACGGAATATAATTTGGATCTTACCTCCGTTCTCACTTAATACAAAAACTAGGGTGGGACATTTTTTCTTAGACTTCTAGTAAGCATTTTCCAGAAAAGCACAGACTAAAACTTTAATAGGAATACTGTGAAAATAATTTACTCGACAGCACCATTAATCAAGTTTATCATATCTAAGGAACCAGGAAAGATAGTTAACGCAGGCTGCGCTTACAGGACCAAAAATAAATGCCCATCGGATGACAGCTCTAAAGCAAAACCCCTTGTTACAAAGCTACAATAATTGAACTATCGAAAAGCATAACGGAAAACTCTATAGGTATGACACAAGGCCTATGTAAAAAAAACGATACTACGTATATATGAGCTCCTTTAAAGGAAAACAGGGATACACACAGCATTAGCAACCCGGGTCTGGGAGTTTAAAGAAGACGGTACACATTTTTCCATAAAATGGAGAAAAATCGAGTATAAACCAGCATACGCTCCGGTATTAAGTCAATGCTCTCTCTGTAATGCGGAAAAGTACCACATCCTACGGGCAATGCAGACCCAGAAATAAGATGCTTAAATGTTAGGAGTGAATCTGGGTCAGTTAAAAAAATAAAACGTAAGTATTATGTACATAAAAACGTACTTTTTAGTTAACTTTTATATTCTAAAATTGAGTTTAGTTTGTAACATTCGAATTTAATTGTAATTTTAAATCATTTTTCTTATAGATTTTAAATTATTTTATTATATAGAGTAAAAAAACATACTTTACGAATGTAATTTACAATCTTTTTCAATTTTAAAACTATAGGGAAAAATGCAATACTATTTAGATTAATATACTAGGAAAACCTCTTAGGCTAGATGGGTATCCCCCAGACCCTGGAAGAGATGAAATGTTTAAATGAATTTTTAAACGTATTCCGATATAATTACATGGAATTTCTCGTTTTAATCGACATTCAGATGAATTTTAGGTTAAAAAAATATGGGTTTAATATCAAAGGCACTTAACATAAAAAGTTAATAAAATTTAATTATAAAGTAAATTTTAAAGTTAATAAAATTATCACCATACAATAAATAAAAATGGGTGTTTCGCAAAACGAGAGTTAAACGTGATCTCATGATGTATATGGGCATCTCCACTCCCGGCAATAAAATTGATGAGTATTGGCTGACGAGAGCTTGATATATGTATCTAAAACGGTCCTAATTATTAGGTTTGAAACCGATGGTAGCAGTGACTTGTCTCATCTGAAATATGTATGCAAACTATATATACAATTGCAGGTTTTATTCGTTTCTCTTTTTGTTAAGTTGACAAAGAAACAAAGGATGGCTTATTCTAAGCATAATTTAATTACATAAGGAAACGGCGGACCACGAAATTGTTAGTATTAGATATTAAATCGAACATGTTGCAAAACACGACTTTGCAGTATTGTGTTGCGATTTCTTAGGATACAGAATTTAGTTACAGAAATATGAAAAAATGGATAGACTGGAATGATAAGCTTGTCGCCATAGAAAATACGTTATTTTATTTCGTGAAACTGGTTTTCATTTTGTTGAAGAGCATCTATTAATTTGCTAGTTGTGTACAAATCTCAAGAACGATAAAAGCCTTCTAATATGTTGATGCAAAAAATGTTTTTATACGTCAAAAACGACATTATTTTTGCGCCATCCTTATATCATGTCCTTAAATGACAGTTTCAACAAGTGAGATCGGAAATGCGCCGCTGGATTACATGCTCTTACCGACTCGTTATACCAACGAGAATATTGCCAGCACACTCAACATGCAACTTCCGACGGTTCAACGATTGAAGGCATAACTCAACAAAGTTTTCGGCCACGGTTATGGTCTTTGGTGTAGTTTCGAGTGTTGGCCACATCATGCAACCTCACATCTTGGAAGTTGGCTTGAAAGGCAACACCAAACTGTACCTGGATGTGCTGAGGAGTATGGTTATTTCCTGCAAACCATGGGGGTGGCACCAGGACGCGGCACCGGCCTACAAGCCAAAAGAGACACAGGCTTGGGTTCAGCTTTGTACCTTTCTCTCATTTCCCTTCGTACTCCACCCACATAAACCTGGTGGACTAATTTATTAATTAATACATCGAGAACAGCACCAATATAACCTTCCACAACACCAAAGCCAGCCTGATCGCTGAGCTCACGTGGAAAAAACACGCTTCCAGTTCTGAAACCGTACCGAAGCGTTGATTGAGGGTGAACGCAGCTTTTTTTTGATAATCAACTTTTCTCAATAAAAGTTTTAAAGTAAAGCTGCAGTGTTGTTTTCGTTTAGGCAAAAAGCAAACCGGTGATATAGTCTCATGGAAAGTAACAGTTTTATGAAAGCAATTGTTTACAGGTCTCCTTCTCCAACATCAGGGGTCTACGTTCCAACTTTCTAGAGGTTGAAACACAATTATAGGAGACGAAACCGGACATATTCTTCTAAGTGAAACTGGCATAGGGCCAACGACTTTTCTAGACGAATTCATAATTAAAGGATACTCTAATTTAACATGAAAATCTGACCCAAAGACCGCCATGGGCATGGAATATGTGCCTACATCAAAGATGGCTTTCCATGTGGTAGGGATATCTCCGGAGAAGACCCTAATTTATCTTATATGTGCTTCCGGGCTGCACTAGCTTACACCACTGCATTTATATTTGCCATCTATCGCACCAACAACAGTGGGGTTACTATCTTTAAGTGCATATCTGAGAAAATAGACCACATCCTGTCTGCTCATCCTTCGGCTAACATTCACATTTGCGGTGACTTCAATGTCCATAATGTGAAATGGCTGACCCACTCAAATAAAACCGATGACGAGGGACGTTTTGTTATGATTTTGCCATTGCCTATTACCTCACTCACATTGTTCACGTTCCCACCCGTGTGCCCGATACACCCGGTCAATGTGCAAGCCTTCTAGACCTTTTCCTCACAATTTCCCCGTCGCGTTGAATGCTGCCAAGACGAAACTAGTTTCATTCGATAATTACAAGACACCCTCTCTACCACCTATAGCAATGGCCAACGACTCTTTATCTGAGAGTACATCTTTCAAACTCCTTGGCCTAACATTCACAGGAAAGATGAGTTGGAACAATTACATTGAAGGCATTGTCAGGGCCGCTGCAAGAAAGGTGAGCTCTCTCTACCGTGCTAGACAACTACTAACACCCGAAAGTATCCTGTACCTCTATAAGGCCACCATTCGCCCATGTATGGAGTATTGCTGCCACATCTGGGCTGGTGCATCTGTTACTAGTCCTTCGCCACTTGACAAGATTCAAAAGAGAGTCGCAAACCTGATAGACCCTTAACTTGCATCTAAGCTTCAGCCTCTGTCCCATCGACGAAATATTGCATCCCTCTGCCTTTTCTACAAGCATTTTAGTGGTGAATGCCTGACGAAATGCAATCACTTGTGCCCCTACGATGTGAGCACCCTCGACAAACCCGACAGGCTGCTAAATCCCACCCCCACACTTTAGAGATCCCTAGATGTAAAATGTCTTTTTATTCCAATAGTTTCTTCCCCAGAACCGCTAGACTCTGGAATTCCATTCCAGGTCCCTGCTTCCCCAACAGTACTGACGTGCAGAAGTTCAAGTGTAAATTGAACGGACATCTTGCTGTCCAAATCCCTACATAGTATCCCAGTAGTTGTTGCCCCTGATAGTAGCCCCCTACACCAAATTGACAATGTGCCTTGTTTGGGGTGAAAATTTCCTCTGATCACTCTGTTGTAGCAGTTAAGATAAAATGAAATGTAATAAGTCTTCAGACTTACCTCTTTACCGTACTGTATATCGATACTCCATGGCTGGCTGGGATATATTCCGTACATTCATATCTTACCTACCTCTGCATTCCATGTTAAAAAGGGTGTGCCCTCTATAGTATCAGACCTTACCGAATGGTTAATTATAGGAATATACCGATTCATACCATCCAAACAAATTCAAACAAAAACGTAACAGCCAGCCATGTTTCTTCCTTGAATGTGCTGCTGCAATCGCGTACAGAAATCACTTTTTCCATAGCTAACAACGTAATAGATGTACTGAGAATAAAGCTGTTTTCAGGACTGCCAGCAACCACTGTGGAATGGTAATAAAAATGCAAGATGCTCAGTCTGTTAAATCCAAAGTAGCTGAGCAGCGGCTTGGTTCCCACCAGTTCTGGTAAATAGCAAACAGGATCTTGAACAGAATCATGCGTTGTATCCCAACTATCCTCAATGGACCTGATGTCATCTCGTCAGCATCAGATAGGTTCAGACTATTTGCCAAGAATTTTGCAGCTAATTCTACACTATGCGACAATGGCCACCAACTCCCTGCATTTCCTCCTGTAACGGACAACACGCTATGCAACATACAAATATATGTGCGTGAGGTCGCCAAACTAATCAAGAACCTTGATTCCACTAAAGCAAATGCCCCTGATGGCATTCCAGTTATAGTGCTGAAAAAGCTCCTACCAGAACTTGCCCCATACTTACAAAACTGTTTAAGCGTTGCCTTAAGGAGAAGTGCTTTCCAACACCCTCATCAGTATGCCCTGTATTTAAGAATTCAGGTGAAAAGTCATCCCCCTCTCAGTACAGACCAATAAGTCTCCTGTGCGTCATGTGTAAGTTGTTGGAATCCATATTAAATAAAAAGTAGTCAACCACCTCAACAGAAACAACCTTCTTAGTGACATGCAATATGGTTTCCGGTGTGTCAGATCTACAGCAGATGTACTTACGGTTATATAACATAGGATTAGTGAATCTCTTGACAAAGGTTTCCTTTCTAGGGAAATTGCTCTTGACACACCGAAGGCCTTCGATAAGGTATGGCATACGGGCCTACTTCACAAAATTTCCAACTACGGTATTACTGAAAATGTTTTCTCAATCATTAAATCATTTCTCTCCGATAGGTTCGTAAGAGTAGTGGTTAATGGGCAGAAATCAGAGGGCCACAGTATTAATGCTGGAGTCCCCCAGGGGTCAATCCTGGGCCCAACTCTCTTCCTGATCTACATCAATGACCTCCCAAAACACATACTTAAATCGTTTGTTGACATCTATGCTGATGACACGACTATCTATGGCAACACATCAAAGGCCGTAAATGACAAAGTTCTCTCTGATTCTCTCTCCTCTAATCTTAGGCACCTGCTATAATTGGGGAAGTGGTGGCTGGTCACTTTTAATGCATCCAAAACCAAGCTTCTATCTTTACATCATCAACGCTCTGATCCTCATCTGGCATCAATTGAAATAGATGGTT
This sequence comes from Euprymna scolopes, assembly GCF_053919585.1. Classification (NCBI taxonomy): domain Eukaryota; kingdom Metazoa; phylum Mollusca; class Cephalopoda; order Sepiida; family Sepiolidae; genus Euprymna; species Euprymna scolopes. Next base: position 110,643,724 of record NC_136494.1, read on the forward strand.
CTCGTCTTGGGGAAGCTCCATGTTTTGAGAAGCTTTTTGTTCTGAAATGGAATACGTACATCAAATATGTTGCCAGGGACGCTGGGAAAATGGTGGGATCCTTCTACCGCTCCAGAAGATATCTCACTACTGATGTAATTCTCTATCTGTATAAAAACCAAGTATGCCCAAGGATGGAGTACTGCTGCCACACCTGGACAGGAGCTGCTAAAAACAGCCCATCCTGCCTTGGCAGAGTACAAAATAGACTTCGTGGTTTGGTGGGAATACCCTTTTCTCTTCCCTGCAGCCTCTCTCCCACAGAACAGACGTTGCGAGCCTGTCTGTTTTATCGTTATTTCCATGGCAAGTGTTCGTCTGAACTCCAATCTCTCGTCCGCCCCTCGCCAATCCTTCACGAGAAAAACCCTTCTGTCTGAAACTACTGTCAATAATTTCCCCTACTGTTTATCTGTGCCTACATCCAAATGTAGATCCATTAGCAGAGCTTCTTTCTCAGAAGTGCACGATTGTGGAACTCTCTTCCGTTTGTCTATTTCCCACCTGACTACAACTTGGATGTCTTCAAATCCAGCATAAACAAATTCCTGACAAACCGCCCCCTTATGTAAGACACCCTATCAAATCTCCAATACTAATAATTACTACAATACTATCTCATTGACTACTGTGCACGCAACAGCCCTTATCCCTGAGTAGCCTTCGGACCTTGATAAGTGGTGACCCCATGTTAAAAAGAAAAGAAAACAGATAGCGATCATAGCTGGATAGGCGCCTTTTGTGATGTTTGCAAAAAAGCTAAAGCTAATTGCGAACTAGTCATGAAAATGTCGATATAACAGCGATATATTCGCGATTGTCCCACGATAAAAAGATTGAATTAAAAAAATATCACTTTCTTGCTTGGAAGCTGGTTCTCAGTTGCATAAACGCAGGAAAATAAGAATCTTCGGGGCTTCTTCTCAGAGGTGGCTACAGTACTGTATTTAAGATGTATTTGATGTTTATAGATGTACAGAATTACGTTGGGGTTGAATTTATTTCCGGTCAAGCTGAATAATCCAATTAGTTCTCATGCGGCCTTGGAAACAGATGAGCTGTAATGCTTTCATTTCAAATCAGGAGGCAAAATCAGTACCAGCATCTTGTTGAAACAACGTGCTTTCTCAATACAAGGTTCATTTATTTATGTTTGGGGCAAGTTGGAATCAGAGCGTTGATGGCGAAAAAAATAAACACTTGATTTTGAATACGTGAAAAATTTCTCTATTGCACCAAATTTAAAAATTCGAATAAGAGATACTCAGATCTTAATCGTGGTTTGCCTTCGACTTGTCTCCCATTTTATTTATACGATGAAAATGTCTATAATGAGTGCTGATTAAGGGGGTATTCGCCGAATTTTATATAAAATAAATTTAATTTAAAATTTAGGGAGTTAATAATGTGTAATATCCAAGAAGAAAGCTTCTTCAGAAAATGTTTTTAAATGTAACTTCTATTTAACAAGCCTTTACTTGTAGTTGCCGTTATTTCACTTCCGTATATCAGATGAACATTATTTTTGGCGATAGTAGGAATACCTGTATTATGTATGATGGGTATTTAAAAACACTTTGTGGCTTTTGATCGTTATTTTATTGTTGAAATGGGTTTGTATTACTGTACACAGATTCGAAAAAGTTGTCAAAAAACAAATATATAACAAATAAATATTATCGAAAGCAAGATAAGTTACTTTCCTACCAAACTGGATACATTTTTGTGTGTTTTTATTCAATGTAATATGTTTATTCAGCTCGAAAAACAGTGTTTACCGATGTATTCAAAAATTCAAGATGGCCTCTCACACCCTCTTTAACACCGTAAGTATGAAAAAACGTGTTATAAATAAAAAAAAATATATACAAAATACTATTAAAAACCCGCCGAATATATGTCAACCTATGTCACGGTAACATATATTGAGCGAGTTTTTAACAGTATTTTATCCGGGATTTTTTTATTTATAACATCTTTTCCCACACTTACCGTGTTAAAGAGAGAATAAGACGCCATCTTGAATGTTCCAATACATCGGTAAACAATGTATGGTTTTCGAGCTGAATAAACATGTTACATTGAATAAAAACACGAAAAATATATCCAGTTTGGTAGAAAAGTAACTTATCTTGCCTTTGATAACATTTATTTGTTATATTGTTTTTTGACAACTTTTTCGAATCTATGTGTACAGTAATACAACCCCGTTGAAATTGATACTTTAGAGTTTTTGCAAACTTAATGACTTGTTGGACTCGTAAAAGTTCCAACGAATGAGAACTATATTTTTTAACTCATGTTTTCAATAATTTAATATTCTCCTGGCTACCACTCAACATTTCTTGAACAGAAAACTCAACGTGAATCTAGTATGAGTCTAAAAAGATTTGTCTGAAAATACTGTCTATTATATTTCAAATCTATAACTGACCCAAACGAGCGTAATTAATTAGTACTAATAAGTACTCAGAAAGTATTGCTCTTCCTAGTTTTATACAAATGCACTCCTTGTTAGAAACAATGTTTAATTCACTCCTTCAGTTCAGCAGTCTTGGCAGACAATTGTTATTTATCGTTTTTTTCTTTTTCGAATGTTTCTTTTTTTTACATAAGATCCATTGACCTTTTTCAAAGTTGAAGAACGGCCGCACGTCGGAATTACTATAGTGTACTTTCTTGCCTTATTACTACAATGATAATATAATTATATTATCAAACGATGCATCAGCAAAAGGAGGCCAATCAATGTCTAGTGTTGCTACGTTGTCATTTTTAGCCAAAGCTCGCAAATTTTGCCTTTTTTTCCAAACTGTTTGGACTTCACACATAGAATTTAGCATATTCTAAAGTGTAACATAGGGACTAACTAAGAAAATATTAAAAAAAAAACAAATATAGATTGCAGGTGCGTAAATGATTCTCGTTTGGCGTATATGACTTTCCTTATTGATTCTTAAATATTTGTAGTTTTAGTCTATTTTATGGTTTTAGTTCACAGTTTCATTAATTTTATATTAAACTAGCATGAATACCCGGCATTGTCTGGATGAACATGAATATCGGTTTGGACCCACTTGCTATACTAATGGCATTGAGCAGTTTTTCATTAGATGTCAACTAGATAGCTACTCCCCACACCAATTTCCAAAATAAAAGAACAGATTAAAGAAAAAAAAACGAAAATATAATCCCCCTCGAACAAAATAGTACGTCACAACCGCTTCACCAGATACTTTGGCAGAACCTATACGAATAAAAACAAACTATTAAGCGGAGGAGATAAAAATACTAAAACTTAATATTTATCAAACGGTTACTGACTTATATATATAATAAGCTCAATGGGGAAAGGATCTAGTTGACTGCACATATTGTAGTTATAATAAACCCACCGTAATACTTTGAGATTCCACGCTCTTAACCTGGTAAGCTTACTAATATATAAGAATATTACATTTCATTATATATCTATTAGTGTTGTTTTTTTCTTCGGAAAGTTTAAGATTTTTAAACATTTCAAAATGCTCACATTGATAAATGACAGTCTTTTCGGCATGTCTTGATTGCCCTTAAGTGTATTAAACCGTATTGGATTTAACATAAGCGAGGGTCTAAAAGTATCGAGAGATTTGAAGAGTATAACCACATATAAACCGGAAAGGCTTGGATAGTAGAGAAATCAGAAACAGGCTTCATGACACTCAAATTTAAGCGATAGCCACTGTAAGTTTACAAGGAGAATCCATCATGTATTATGAAACGAACTGTGTAAATGCCCCAGCGCCATACGAAATATTATAGGGGATAGTATTCGGGCACCATGCTGCATAGAGAATAACGCAGATTTCTGCTGGGTTGGAGACCAGAAGAAAACTGCTACAAAAGATTAACTAAGGATAATATAAATATAACATTTCCTCATCAACTAAAACTACCGTCTAACGGTAATGGTGATCACTTGCAGTAAAAACCTGCATACTCTGTAAAGAGGACGGAATAAGCATTACCAAAGCGGCAGTTGCCAGGAGGATTACATTCAACCATACCTACAGTCTTCCAATGATTTATTTTTTTTCTAGAAAAATTGAGTGGATCAGTCATTGGACTAAGTACTCATATGAAAGCCTCACTTAGAAACATAATTAATATTAGCTATCTTTTACATTTCACGTTTGATCATGTTATTTTGACCAATATTATATCAAGTGATAAATATTGTTCGTTGTGCACGCTCACATGCACCTATAATTACACTAATACGTATACAATTATTTTCTACCTTTAATTTTCTATTTTTTATAGAGCATTACATTCCATAGTAGATGTAAAGAATTAGAATATTTTGTTTAGGTTTATGTATTATTTCATTCGAGTTGAGTTTATATTTTCGATCGGTTTGTTTTAGATCGCTACATATTTTTTTAGATATGATCCACGCTAAATAATTCGACATAATGCACAAAAACTATAAACGAGAAAATATAAATATTGATATATTTTGCTAGTATATAGCAGCTGATAGCATTAAATTTATCATAAAAGCTTTGAACCTTCGGAAGGTAAACTACAGTAATTTTGATTAAAATTTAATTTTAGTTTTAAACTGAAAACAAATGTTCGTATGTTCAACATCTCAACAGTGCTATACATTTAAGACTATTCGATTAAAACAAATCTTTCGGGATGGTCTCACTATTAACCAGTCATAAACTTAATTGAATTTGTTCTGTTGTAAACTATTGTAATTCTGTTTAAGTGAAAGTCAGGCTGACTTCAGAATCGAAATTAATTTGATTCTAAACTCATCTAAAAATCAAATATCGTTATTTATCGAGTATTTCAATGTATACTCATTGTTCTATTTTGTATCTAATTAACATTTCCGTAAGATCTAATTTTAATTGAATTCCAGTTTCATGGGTCTTTTGTTATTTTTCTTTGTATTTAACACTATTATAAAGGCAAAGTTTTGTTAATTTAACGAACACACAGTGTACTATAAACACCCCAATCTCCCTATGTTACGAACTGCTTTCCAATTAGACACCCACGACCTTCGCATTTTAACAGCGGCTTTCGGGGTTAGGGCTATTTGTTCTGAGAGAAATGCTTAAGATGAAGGAGGTTGGATTTATTTATACTACGCTAAGTGTTGTAAAAATTTTTTTTTTTTAAACTTCAATGGCGCTTTGACGAGTGCCTTTTTTACAATGCCCAAATGATTATAATTAATCGTGTCTGTTTGCGTTTACGTTATCGATGTATATACTAATGAAATATAGTGTTTTCAATTACCAGTTTAAGCGAAATCTAAAGTTTATACTCCTTGCATCTTACTGTATTATATATGTATACATTACAAGCTTTCTGGGTAATCCAAAAATTAAGGCATTTAAGAAAAATCTTTTAAAAATCGGAAAGAATATATAAGTAATTGACTCGGGAATATTGCTATAGTAACATAAATGAGTATTTATACACAAACTAGTTACCATTTGAATATATGAAAATATTCAAAAAAGAAAGTATGGACGAATGTTGGAGAAGTGTATTGATTATCGACGTCTTTCATTACCTTTCTATATATGGCATGTGTAATTGCATTTAAGTATATTCATATATAACGAAAACAATAAGTTTAGAATAGCTTGCTAATACATGATTCAGCGCGGTAATATTTTAATTTATTAGAACTAATTTGATGTAGAATGTATCTTGAAAGGGCGAGATGCAGAGTAACATTCATACCGAGTGTAAAAGCACAACATTCTGTAATATAGTTAATTCTCGGATGTTTTATTTGCAACGGAGCCATACGTGAAATAGAGTTCTAACTCGTATTTATTTCGTCATGCGATAGATGCAGTTGACAATATAAGTAATCTAAAGTTGCTATTTTTTTCACCGATGACTTAAGTTTTATTTTCGTAAAGTAAAGTTAGTCGAATCGTTTATGTTAGGATATAGTTAAAGTATAGGGTCTGAAGGCAAACATACTGGTTTTAAAAATAAGCTAAGAATTTATCAATTTGTAATGTAGATAAGGTAAGTTCGATTTCTGCAATTGTATTTTGAAAAATTAATTCCGAAGAACGTTTATGGCTCTAACTATTTCATGTAATTTTCATGTTTAATTTGAAGAGAATGTGATGCCACATTCATTCCGGAATCTTCGATACGAAACCTTGTAAACGATAGAATAACGCTTACATCTAGTTTTGGCAAGGCTTTTAAGCTGACGTACGATGGTAACATACTGTCATTAAAAATATCAGATCTTTAAAATTAATTTTGTACCAATCACATTTACGTTGAATGCGTTATTCCATAGAAAAACATGTCTGAACAATATCTTCAAGAGAGTATTTAAATCCTAAGTACACGGCTCCAATATATCAAAATAATGTGTCTGCTATAATAGAAAAATAAGTATTATGAGGGATTGGTTCGCTATATTTAGAGTATTAATTTGTATATATTTCCTTGATTTGTTTTTATATATTAATATAAATAAAATAAATGTATTAATTCAATGTTATTAACTAAACTGACGTATGGAACTAATTGGCCGATTACCACTATGCTGAAATTTATTGTAACATGACTTTTCATTTTAAATATGTCTTGTTTATGTTATTAGAGTAGATGGGAGACAATGTTTACTGTTTGCACTAATACGCAATTATTTGTCAACATTGAAAACAACTTTAATAACAAATCTCCAAAAAATGATATAAAATATTTTGAATTTATCATCGAGTAAATCAAATAAAAACAAACAATTTGTCTGATCCGGTGTAGAATCAGCAACACTTAAAAAATGCGAAAGCTTTCAACGCTCATAATAAATGTACAATTACATATAGTTCTAAATTTTTTAGCAAAATCCTCGGGTAAAATAAAGAGAATTACAATACATACTTATCAACAAATACGAGAATAAAAAAGCACAAACTATCGGAATTAGCATACCGACGAGTAGGGGGGAGTAAAAGACGGTTTATGTCTTGCAATGAAATGTCGACGTTGCTTACAAGCAGTCTTTCCTTGTAAAAGTAACACATGGGTAACGATGGTCGACGTGTAATTTGTCTAAAAGACAGCAACAGTAGAGCGGCCACCCCTTTTTATCTACTCCAACTCTCACTCAACGAGATTCACGCGTGAATGTCTATTTAACTTGTAAGGAATAGGCACTCAGGTTCTTTGATTAACGGACCACGGGCCGTGTTGGTCACAGCTACCAGCACTCCTTTCCTCCCCACCGATCTACCCTCGGCAAGACAACCAACTCAAAATTCTCACAAAACTCATCTGGAACGGGAGTAAAACTTACGAAATCTATATATCTACAAAAGTGAAAATGTCTGTGTGCCCGTCTGTCTACATTTCCCTACAAAATACTCCCGTCATCTCTCAGCCTACATACTGGGTATTTGACATACGGGGTATTGAGATTTGGAAATATCTTTTTAATCAGGTTTCGGCCAGGAATTTTGCTTTAAAATGGTCAAAGTTCATCGATTGACCTTTGAGTACTCTACCAAAATATTCCACCAATTTTGGGTCTAAACACTTGAAACTTTAGATATAGGTTACTTTGACATATATATAACTTTATAACTGAATTTGAACCTAAGACAAATGTTAAGGGGTCAAAATTCGGGTCAAATTTCAGAAAAAATTATCTCCACGGTCTCTAACAAATAAGTCACCCAATTTATGGTCTAAACATTTCAAATTTTACATAAAGTGTATTCAGACATAGGGCAAGCTTTTTAATCGTTTTTTTCTGAGAATCTGGCTCCAACGGGTGAAAGTGCAAACAAATTTGACCTGTGCGGTTTCTAGCAAACTATAAAGCAATTTTGGATCTAAACATTTGAAATTTTGCATAAACGATATTCAGACTTTCACCAAGCGTTTTAGTTTTTTAGCAAAAACTTGGCTGCCAAGAAGTCAAAGTTGAAAGAGTTGACCTTTGCAGATTCTACCAAACCCCTTCGCCAATTTTAGTTCTAAACACTTCAAAGTTTAGATTACCTGGATATGGGTCAGCCATTTTAATTTTATTTAGGGCAAAAACAATGAATATTAAAGGGTAAAAATTAAGGTCAAAGTAAAAGAAAATTTGACCTCTGTCGTCTCTATTAACGTTTCTCGATGGTATTTAAGGAAGCCTATTATATAGAAAGGCATTACCATACACATGCACACTTTCAAATACATACATATTCATATAAAGTTAATAACGGTACATGGGGGCCGAGCAAAGGAGGGATGAACTGCTAGTATATATTCTATATATGTTAAAACAGCAGGAACGTTGCATGCATGCAGCATGTTTCATTTTTTATTGGAAATATATTTATTTAAAAAATACATTATAGAATATTTTAAATAGACAACTTCCCACAAATATTTATTTACTGCTTAAAAAATAAGGTCAGAGAAACAGTTGAAAAAAATTGCACCTTATCACGAGGGGTATGATAGTTTATTAGAGTTTATAACCGTCCTTTTATTATACTGATTAGATATGTAAAAAATGTTTAGTAACTCAGATTTGTCGGAAATATGAAAAACAACTATTTTAAACCTCTTAATATACTGCTTCGTTTGATTATGTAATAAAAAAACAAGGCGCTGGTAATAAATATATAGATGCCGTTCAAAATATGAACATTTTATAATTTGACCAAGTAAGCTATCACATGATCGTTTGAAGACTAATGTAAAATATTTTGGGGGACGAATCTTTGATAATGAAACGTTACCAAATTTCCGAGAATACGGATTACTTTGATGTTGTCCCACCGGCCGTGATAAGCCTAAGTAAAAAAAGAACACTCACAACGAACGTCATGAACTAAACTCATTGATTAATTTTGATTTTTAATCGACAATTATCAGATGACAAAATTTGATCCGAATTGAGAAAAAAACCCCAATATTTCCGGAATTAATCCCTCGACGTTTTATATCACTGATGACATTAGAAATAGTAATAGTTAAAATTAATAGTAAAGTAAATAAGTTAAATTTGCAGATTCACAGTTAAAGGAGTACAGAAAATACTATTATTTAATTGGAATTCGTTATTTGGATGAGTATTATTTATTATTATATTGCGGACTTTTATTGTGGTTTCACGACGTTTCGACCAAGTATTCCTCTGTCCTCGTAAGGGGGTAACCGCGACGGGATAGGAAGTCCAAATCTAACTGTATTCTCAACAATTACTGTCATCCATAGTTGTTGTCGTCGTCTCACCAGGTTTCTGGCCAAGTAAGCCTCTGGCCGGCTTTGGGTAAGATTGAAACCGCTATCTTCAGACAATTTACACGTCTCTGTCCACTGCGCCACGCGTCGCGAAGGGCGATCAAGGTTGGATTTTTTTATCTTATAGATCCACTTTTATCTATGATCTGATCTTCCATGGTCGTGTCTACCGAATGGTATATAAATTATTTAATTGAAATTAATTATTAAGATGAGTATTATTTATTAATTTATTTTTTGTGGACTATTATCTTCATCTTTCTTAGCTGTTGTTTCTCGACGTTTCGGCCAACTATTCCTATGACCTTCGTCAGGCGGGAACCGCGACGGGATAGAAACTTCGACTCTCCTAACTGCATTCTCAGCAATTACTACCATTCATAGTTGTTGTTGGTGAGACGACACCAACTACGGATGGCAGTAATTGTTGAGAATACAGTTAGGAGATTCACGGTTACCACCTGAGGAGGGCTAGTTGGCCGAAACGTCGTGAAACAATAAGGAAAAATGAGGATAATAGTCCGCAATAAAATAAATTAACGTGTGTATCTATAACTATGGCAACATTAACAGACTTTTCACGTATGCCCTTGTATTTCTCTATAACATGGTACTTACTAGCAAACCGATAAGTTCCAATAGAACTTTAATAAAATGTAAATTTAAAAAAAAAACTCGAATACTTTAAGATGCATGTAGATTACAAAATAACCTATTAGCTATTGTAAAAGTGTATTGTATTTATTTTCAACCTTTTTTCTGAATTGCTGTTGAATGTAAAATACTTTTCTTAAACTCATTCAGAATTGGCGTTCTCAGGTGTAATTAATGACAAGATAAGTTTTTATTTTCACTGACAAGTAGATATCAGTTAATATCTTATGTTTTTAGAGAGTGATGTGATTCTGGTTTGATTAAAATTGTCTAAATGTGTCGGATATATACCCGGGAGTCGAAACAATAAGAATGTTCTCTCGTCATAGCCCTGATAGCAGGGTATAATATCAAACGAGGAATTAAAAAAAATTACATATTCTATGTAGCAAAGATTAATTTAGTTAATTTGAATAGAAACATCTAAGCAGTCTGATATCATTGGTAAATATTTTAATACATAAATATTATAAAGGTTTTAAAAAGAACAAACGCTTTATCAAGTTTTCAATTTTTATTATACAGCGATGAACCACAATTTTTGAATTAATGTGTCAGATCAGAAGTACATTTTATTCATAAAGATACCAGAGTGGACATTTTTGTTCAAAAACACGAAATTGGTAAAATGTAAGCAGCAGAAATCGTTTCTTCTATAAAATGAATTTCATAAAACTGAATATATAGCTAATAAAATCACTACAATTTTAAAGACTTAAACTATTATTTGTGTCTGTTTCACAAACCAGAGAGAACTGATATACCGGTAACAAATTAAATATAAAAATGTTACCATAGCAAAAAGTTACTTTGCAACTTCATCGTCCTATTCTGCCCAACCTCGCCGCAAATATGTATATATATGTGTATAATATATATATATATATATATATATATATGAGAGCAAGAATATATGGATATTTGAATCTTCTCAAAAAAAAAAAAAGTGAAATAAACATGACCCCTATCTAAACAAAAAAACTCTCCTACGACGACCCCAGTGCCTACAAAAAAGTTACACCCTAAAACGTGACTGTCAAAAATCAACAAGACGGAAGCCATTAAAGTTGGAAATTTCAAAGCCGGAAACGTTTAAGTAAAGAGATGAAATAAACCATTTAAAACAGAAAAAAATCTGATGCAGGTAGATTGCAAATAATTTTTTATTGGCTATGGTAACATTTATGTGTTGTATATTTTTTACAAGTTTTTCGAATTTCTGTTGATTCGAAAACAAGCTTTTCTTTAAATGTATTCATAAAAATATGTCTGATTAGTTAAAAAAAAAAAAAAAAAAAACTAAAAATGTCCAAGTTTAAAAATGCCGGTATTTCTACACAACATAAGGTTTTGTAAATTGAAAATTGTTGAATATAGTGTATTTAAATATTAAAAATATAAAGCAAATGGTATTTAAATATTAAAAATATATACCAAATGGTATACGAAAAATACAAGGTTGAGGTTATTTAATACGCTTCACAACATTGAGCACGCTTTATAGTATGTCATCGTGTCAAAACACGAGTTCATATTTGATTGCATAGAATTTCGTTTTCTTGAAATATCATTTGAGAGAAGCAATTACACAATTTATGTTTAAACATTATACATTATATTTAAAAATGAAACACCGATGAAGCAATGTTGTAAGTAAAGAGAGACAGGAACACGGATAAAATGCGGTCACGTTACTTTTCTATTAAACGTTGGTATAAAAAGAGGGAGGCTGCAATAGTGATTGGAATGTTACATTCTCCGCTGGGGCTAGCCATTAGCAAAAGCTACACGTTCCTTAAAGCCGAACTTTTTCTGCAAATGACATTTTGACGAAAATTTACGGTTCATAGGTGGCAGTCGCAGTTTTTGTATCGGGTGTACAAATATCTTAGAAAGAACGCAAAGCCAATCAAAAACACTGTAAATACGAGGCAATAGAAAGAGGTTTCGTAATCGAAATCCGATTTTCTGATTGAAAGAGTACCCCCAGTTGTAGTAAATGTTTTGCCTACGCGTGTTGAGGTTTCCTTGGCATAATCTTGAATGTTGTTAATGAGTAAACTTTTGTATACTGCCATCTTTATCTATTTATACTGTGATCTTGGAATTGTAAAATATGTTAACCTAAAGTTAAGTTTATATTTAATACCCATTGAGACATTTTGACCAATCACATTTTATTTCGAATGGATTAATCTATCTAAGATTAGGTTGAAACATTTTTCGCGTGATTTAGATAAATCTTCTATTCTTCGAAGAATCCGTCGAATAACCCTCCAGAATTCGTTTAAGTGTATCTGCACGAAATTTCAAAAGGAGTTATTTAATTTACAAGCGACACATGCTTTCGTTCTCTCGTTAATGATCATGTAGAACTCCTACATAATTCGTAATTTTATTTTCTGCGTGTCACTTCCGTTGAAATGTGAGCGTTGAACGCCCAAGAGATTGGATTCTACCAAGTATTTATCCATTACGCCATACGTTTGTGTAGCTTCTATAGTTCGCCAGAAAGATTCATAAGCTGTACGAAATATACCTGACGAAGGTAGGAGGTTACATCGAGCGAAACGTTAAAAACTAAAATCAAGATTACACGAGTAGTCTGAATCATTCAAATAATACGCATTGTCAATCCTTATCTTTAACTTTCAATCATACAAATATTTTAATCTAGAGTAAATGCGCTCAAGTTCTAAAAATGTATACATGGTTAAAAACTTGATACTTGTACAGCTTAATCTAGCATAAACATATCGAAAAAAGATTGTATCGTACATATGCGACATGGAAAAATAAATCACTTAATTTTATCGAGTACTTTATTGTTAAAGCCAAAAACAATTTGTTATGATACCGAACAAAGGTTAATCATGTTACAATTTTTAGGAAGAAAAGCTCGCATTAAATATGTGGAGGGAGTGTCGCCGCTTTAAACAGTTATCTCCCCGTGGCGTCTTAAAAAAAGATGGTTACCTTCATTGCGATCCCATAAGTGTTTTTCAGCTGTAAAAAAAAAACAAAAAAAAACTCGATCAAATTAAGTTTTTATTTTTTTTACTTTTTAGATCTTCAATCCAAAACGGTTACGTACAATATATAAATTTTGTTCGCTATTTTCATTTTTTAATGTCTTGATTAAACTGTACAAGTACCAAAAAGTTTTGTTCCGACGCATTAACCTTTTATATCTTAGATGTGTTTTTTTTTTATATTGCATTGATTCGTTTCAGTTTTATAATAATATATTTGAAATGAAAACATTTATTTAATAATATTGGCAATAATAGCATCGACACATAATTATCGTGCTGAAAGATGTTATGTTTCCGTAAATGCATCTTATTCCAATTATTTTAACGGATAATCAATGTCTTGCACTATTCTATGTAAGGCATTCTTCCTAATTTTTAAATCGGTTCATTAACACATATCGTAAATTCGGTTGACAAGTGAGTGTAAGCAAATAAGTTTGACGGAATCCCAATAAAACTAATAGAGTTTTGTGAGGTTCATAAAAGCAAGTAATTTGCATGTTTCCTTATAGAATAAGATACCCTTAAAAGGTATATGTAGATATAATACATCTGGTAGGATACATTAAATTAACTGAATAAGACCTGAACTAATTTCCTCATCTATAGTGTCCCCTAACACATTGGCCCAAGCAATTAAGGATTAGCATTAATTGTTCTATTCCGTAGTTCTCTAAATATTATTTTATTGTACCGATTACTAATACGCCCTACCCAAGTACGAAATATTGCGCATGTCTCTTAATGTAGAGTAGCCTGGATGCCAAGCGTTGCACGAATGTTTAAATTGAGCAAAAAAAGAAAAATAGGCAGGCAGGCTAGAATCCGTACGGCGAAGGAGGGGAAAAATGGTGAAAAATGACGTCTTTGCCATTGCGTCCATGGCCAAAGCGGAAGTGACGAAGGTTTAAATTAAGACTAGTTAATCGAAAAGTGGGCATGCCTTTCGAAAATATCGGCGAAAAAAGCGACCCCCAACTTGTAGAAAAGTTCCCGGTTTAGAGTGAACGAATTAATTAGTTTAGCCAATTCTTTGATATTTGTTTGAAAGTTCGCGCTTGAAGACGATACTTATCTTGTGAAAATACGTCGCACACGTCGAAAGCTTAGGGAGACATGAACATACATACATTTAGACAGGTGGGATTTCTATTATAGAAGATATATACCCAACTTCTGACATTGCTAGTTGCAGAGCCATATGACCAAACGAAGATGTTGTCGCAGGTTAGCCTAAGGGCGAGACATCCTACATTGCCGAAATTAAAGAAAATTTCGAGAGAAAGTTGCGGCTACCTCCAGTCCTGTTGTCGATATCCTAAGAACGGAATCTTCCGGTTTCGTTTATAAGTTCTAAGCATGGTGTAGTATCAGCGTAAATCGGATGTAGACTTGGTGTTGCAGCAATATATCAACTGTAGACGAGCCTTGCGTCAACATATAATTTTACAAAGGTCGGGTCTCAATCTGCTTAGTCGGAAAGGAAGAGAACATTATATCTAGCTCAAAAAATCCTAATCCGCCATTATTCAACTGAAAAGAGCATACAATTTTTAAAAAACCATCGTCTTCTCACGCTATTAAATTGAGCGAGAAAAGAGAGTTAAAAGCAGGTTTGTATATTTATCTGGATGAATTGGAAAGTTCTACTTGCTACTGGGAGCAACGAATTTTGGAAATTTATCACAATCATCATGCAGATTTGGTGGTGCCGCTTCAAAATTTAATCCAAACTATCCAGAGTTCGAGGTTCATGGAAAAAACATCTTTCTGCATCAGTGTCGAAATAGGAAAACGGACACTTCATATTTAATATAATTTGGTGGGGGGGCTACTAATCTAGTATAAGTATGGATTTCTTTTGTCCTTTATTTTGGATTTTACTCTTTTCTGTATATTTTAATGTTTCTTTATTCCAAATACTTTTGAATGTAAATAAATTTGTAAAAGATCTTTGAAAGTTTTATATCTATACTAGACCACCCGTGACCCGTTGGGTCAGTACGTTATATTAGCTATGGAATTCATGTATGAGCGTGACACTTGTGGCATAAAGAAAATAGTTTTTTTTTACATAACAGAAGCATTTCTATGAAAGTATATTAAAATGAAAAAAGAATATAGATAGATTTCTATGAGTCGTTCTGTTTATTATAATTGTTATTTTTTTTTTAAATTACAGTTACTGAATTATAAGTGGTTGGTCATACTTATAGGTAAATATGCACTGAACAGGTATCATAATCCTTATTATAGTTAAATTCAAATTTTGATATATCATCTTTTAAATGAAATTGTTAGTTGAAAGTACAGAATAATAAAAAAAACACTCTCCACATGTTAATAATGGCTTTTTAAATAGAAAATGAAAATAAAATGTAACTTTTTTCATTTAATTTAAGCAAACATTCAGTACCCATTGTGTAAAGGAAAACACTATTTAATGTAATAGAAATGTGTGCATTTACCGATTCAGCTTTCCGTTTGGAAATGTAAGCAGACGACTTTAAAAAACATGGGAAGAAGAAAAAGAAATTTTTTTGTAATAACGCCCTCTAGTAAAAAGGTCTGCATTAGTTAAGGGGGATAACTCTATCCAGTTTTACATCGCCCCCTTTTTCTCTCTCTCACACATACACGTAACTATTTCTCGCGTACGTAACGAAAACAGAGGGAGTAGGAGTGTTGAAATCTATTAGAGGGAAAGTGAGAGGTGTTTTCTTTCCATAAATTGTATAGGGTAATATTTCATATTATTAATAGATTCATAGATAAATAGATTTTATAATATATATTATAATATTCTATGAATCTATGTATTATTTGTATATATAAATAACTATTTGATCAAATTAAATGAAATTGTTTGTATTAAAAGCGATATAAAAATTCCGGAATTGGAATAACGGATTGAAGACGTTGCTATTTACGCATGCGCAACCGGATGTTGAAAACCGGAAATCTGATTGCAAACATACAAGATCCATAGACTTTTAGTATTATATAGATTAGCGATTTAATAAACAAATTGAATTGTGAAATGTAACAGAAATGCACAACATAAATAAGCCATTTTAAATTCAATCTTAATTTTGTCTACCATACCTCGTAAGTTTTATAAGAGGGCATTTTGAAATTTGATAATAGCTTTAAGTTCATAACTGGTGTATTACATTGTTTAACTGTGGAGGAAATGCCTTCTAGTTTGGTAAATTATAATTGTTTAAACGTATGTATCAGTCAGAGCTCATTTTTCATTCGCAGAACTAGTTTTACTTAAGGTAATTTATTTTATTAAAATCCTCATATTTGCTAACCTAATTGTTGACCTATATTTTCACCCCAGACAATTGACCGTAAAAGCTGAACTTTATTGCCTGTCAGCATTAAGCGTAAACTGGCATTTTTTTCAACCTGCACGCATTAAGACATTCGTATTTTGTCTTATTTTATTTTGTTTTTGTTCGATTTTGATATACGAGCTTAAATACGAGGTTTTTATCGACGTAATATTTTAAATCAAATAGTCTTATGGTTTTAGTATTTATTTACTACTAGCGGGGGTACCCGGTGTTGCCCGAGTGTTTGTTTCCGGGACGGGGAGGGGAGTTTTAAAAAATGTTATGGTAGGTAAGTAGGAAGGATACAACCCGGAGTCATGAGTAAAAGTAGGAAAATAAAGTGTGAACAAAAAACAAAAAAAAAAAACATCTGCAACGTTAACAGTTCAGCCACCAAGAAAAGTCCATTCCAGTTGTTTGGGAAAAAAAAAAAAAAAAAAAACGACTACGGTAGGTCGGCGCGAACGTGAAAATATAATGTGAATTGTCCAGCACACAAACCACTACGCCACAGAGCACTGCAGCTTAGTTCAGTGATTTTAAATAACTTCACATGAAAGAACTACGAAGCCAAACCGGTGTTCTCTCCTCAACTGTTCCTTGTGAACGATCCCCAAACGGTGTTAAGTGGTGGCAGGGGGAGGAGGAATTTATTAGAGAGAAAATATTTTACCACTTCCATTGATCTTAACCGATTTTGGCCGTTACTTCTCAGCAGAACAAATATAGAAATCTAAGATTATCGAGGAATTTGAGAAATAATAAGCCTATAACACACCTCAGATATTGTTCTGCCGTTTGTGCATATTATATTTGCATGAGATATCTTAATTTTGAATCCTATTAAGGTCAAAATCCGATTGGAAAAATGAGTTCATTTTATTTATATAGATTTACTACTAGCGGGGGTACCCGGTGTTGCCCGAGTGTTTGTTTCTGGGACGGGGAGGGGAGTTTTAAAAAATGTTATGGTAGGTAAGTAGGAAGGATACAACCCGGAGTCATGAGTAAAAGTAGGAAAATAAAGTGTGAACAAAAAACAAAAAAAAAAACATCTGCAACGTTAACAGTTCAGCCACCAAGAAAAGTCCATTCCAGTTGTTTGGGGGAAAAAAAAAAAAAAAAACGACTACGGTAGGTCGGCGCGAACGTGAAAATATAATGTGAATTGTCCAGCACACAAACCACTACGCCACAGAGCACTGCAGCTTAGTTCAGTGATTTTAAATAACTTCACATGAAAGAACTACGAAGCCAAACCGGTGTTCTCTCCTCAACTGTTCCTTGTGAACGATCCCCAAACGGTGTTAAGTGGTGGCAGGGGGAGGAGGAATTTATTAGAGAGAAAATATTTTACCACTTCCATTGATCTTAACCGATTTTGGCCGTTACTTCTCAGCAGAACAAATATAGAAATCTAAGATTATCGAGGAATTTGAGAAATAATAAGCCTATAACACACCTCAGATATTGTTCTGCCGTTCGTGCATATTATATTTGCATGAGATATCTTAATTTTGAATCCTATTAAGGTCAAAATCCGATTGGAAAAATGAGTTCATTTTATTTATATAGATAGAAGAATAGATAGAAGATAGAATAGATAGATAGAAGATAGATATAATAGAGAAGAAGAGATTATGAGTATTATAGTTAATTTCTTTTTAGTAATGATATGATTTTTTTAAATTATATATTTTGTATTTTATTTTCATTATTACTTTTTTATTTTTATTCATATTTAATTGAAAATATCACGAGCAACATCAGTCAAAGACGAGTCCCTCAGCTCCATCCTCATTTGCTAGATCAAGTTGAATAAAAATTGTAACGCGATTGAACTGATCGGACATGCCCTTTTGTATTCTTGGAATTGACATTCTGTGGCTCTCACAAAACAAACAAAAAAAATCAGCGTCACTTTTAAGGTTTTCACTAATCTGCACGAGTAGTGTAGCTACGATTGTAGCAACGATTCAAATGCATTATGGCACAGCCCCAATTTGAAAATCTGGGTTATTTCATATTTGTATTGGATATAATTTAAATTTATTTTTGCAAAAAAAAAATAAATAAATAAATAAATAAAACCTTGCATCTTCTGATTTTTATATTTTAATGGAGTAAACATGCAATTTTGGTCAAAATTCGATTTTAGATATTTTTAATATAACTTGAATAAAATTCACTGTAAAAATGGCATAAAACTGATCTATTAGCGTAATTTTTTCAGTTGCTGGAGCGATTGTCATCTCTTCTCTTCTCTTCTCTATATAAATAAAATGAACTCATTTTTCCAATCGGATTTTGACCTTAATAGGATTCAAAATTAAGATATTTCATGCAAATATAATATGCACAAACGGCAGAACAATATCTGAGGTGTGTTATAGGCTTATTATTTCTCAAATTCCTCGATAATCTTAGATTTCTATACTTTTTCTGCTGAGGAGTCACGGCCAAAATCGGTTAAGATCAATGGAAGTGGTAAAATATTTTCTCTCTAATAAATTCCTCCTCCCCCTGCCACCACTTAACACCGTTTGGGGATCGTTCACAAGGAACAGTTGAGGAGAGAACACCGGTTTGGCTTCGTAGTTCTTTCATGTGAAGTTATTTAAAATCACTGAACTAAGCTGCAGTGCTCTGTGGCGTAGTGGTTAGCGTGCTGGACAATTCACATTATATTTTCACGTTCGCGCCGACCTACCGTAGTCGTTTTTTTTTTCCTAAACAACTGGAATGGACTTTTCTTGGTGGCTGAACTGTTAACGTTGCAGATGTTTTTTGTTTTTTTTCACACTTTATTTTCCTACTTTTACTCATGATTCCGGGTTTGATCCTTCTTACTTAACTACCATAACATTTTTTAAAAATTCCCCCCGTCGCGGAAACAAACACTCGGGCAACGCCGGGTACCCCCGCTAGTAGTTCCATATAGCATTAGAAAATAATTTCTTATACAATGTATGTGAATTGGTATGGCTCGAAACGCAAATAAGTTATTTTGCAGTCTCAAAAGTTTGTTATTTTGATCTTTCAAGAAACTTATTAATCCCAACGACCGAGAGTTATGGTACAAAATGTAAGAGTACTTTATAGCTATGTAAATTAGGATTGGTACAGGAAAAATGTCAGACACATCCGCTAAAGACTGGTAATCATATTTAATCATCGCATTAATTTCTTTCAATGGAGAGGTATATATATATATATATATATATATATTATATATATATATATATATTTAATATTTAAATAGTTAGCACATGCATAAAACTTGGAAAAGTTAATGCTTGTCCTAGTGTAAAATGGTTAGTTAGAAAGCCGTTTAAGAGAATGAACTTTTCAACCCAACTGAATGCTCTCCGTTGAAAATCGGTAAAGATAGCCAAAAGATCCAAGTTATATTCAGTGAGATTTATATTTAATATTTTTCCAGTTCGATTATTTTATTGAAATGCAGGTTTTTCTTTTCCTAAAGAAAGAAAAGTGTACGTTGAAGCTTTAAAACGTAAAATAAGTACTAAGCGATTTGCCGTAAGAATCGCTAAACACGGCAAGAGCATTAACTATGACATCTCCCCGTAACTACTGGATGGATATTAAGATTCATTCCCATGTCTACTGTAATGCACCAATATACTATCTCGAATAATCGTAATCCTCTATATATAAGCAGGATAAGGTTTAACATTTAATAGCAACATATAACGAAGTGAACGTATATAATTTCAAGTATTGTATATTACATGACCCGACTTTAGACTAGTACCATGGGGGCGGTACAGTATCCAGAAAAGTCTAAATTTCTGCCGAAATCCAAATAAAAGAATCTATGCAGCCGTTTTGAAATGTTTTTATCTTAAATAAAATTAAGCATATGCCATCTTCGTTTGCAGTTTTAGTATGCTGGAAAAAATCACATGAACGACTTTCAGTACATGACTTCATTTTTATTAGTTTTAACTTTGACAGTCATTACTCATCATTTTGCGTCATCACTTATGGTTAAATTCATTTTTTTTAACATTACGGAAATCTATCAGTCGACAATTATAATTAAACGTACATTTTTTCGTGGTAGTCCTACAGTTTACCATCCTCTTTTTGGAAATTTGTTAATTCATTATTCTTTGATTTTTAAATATGAATTAAAATCAGATACTGCCAAGTTTTAATAAGTTTTACATTTTAAAATAATTTGCCTACTCATGGTTAGCATGGTTTAAATTAGTTTGCAAACTTTTGTTTGAAACTTTATTTTTCTATGGCTGTTTCTTATTTATAGAGAAATAAACAATATCTCCAGATAAATTTGTTGAATTAAAAAAAAACAGTTTTATTCATCTTAGTCATAATTTTAAATTTACTGAAATTATCAGTTAACAAGGTCTAGCTCTTTTCGCCCTTGTTCCCAGTGATATCGTACTTTTGTTTTATAAACAGTGAAATATAAAGTGTTACATGATACATTGTAAACAACGAAAATCATCGTTTCAACCCGAAGACGAAATATATAGAGTAGAATTCTTTGTTTTCAATGCAAACTTATTTTCAATGCAAACTTATTTTCCGATTTGAACCATACGGCATTATTTATGAATATTTCACGAAGTATAATTTCAGAAAAAAGTTCAATTTCAACAATTTTGAACGTAGATCAACAAAATCAAAGTTCAAAATCAAATAAAACCCGTTACTCCCCCTCTTCAAAATTGTCAAACTCACAAATCATTACTAATTCGATGACAGTTCAAGAAAGTAAAATTCTCGTAAAAATCAGATAAGGTAATATTAAACACGAGGAATTGTATTTTCCTTCAATCTTCGGGAATATACTAGCTGAATTTAGTTATATAAGCTATTAGTATAAGCAATTTAAATAAACTAAACGTGCTTTATAATATAGAAAAGATATAATTATATGCTTTATACGAAGTTATGGTTGAATATTTTTCGCTCAAAAGTATTCATTTTTAAGCAGGTAAACGTTATATCAAACTTCAATTAATCAATTATGCGTTTTTAAATCTTAAGTATTAGACGGCGAAAACTACATTAATATCTTTACTAATATTACTATAACACCAATGACAACATATTTCATTGAATAAACCTTAGTTTAATCCGAATATATACTAGTTTATCAGACGTTAGTAAGTGCATCATTAAACTATATAAGAAAGTAACGACTTTAACAAATAGATAATTGTGTAAAAATAATGAAGCATTGTAATTGTTTTATTATCACCAACTCATAGCGTTCAAACTATAGCATGAAGAC
Source organism: Euprymna scolopes (assembly GCF_053919585.1). NCBI lineage: Eukaryota > Metazoa > Mollusca > Cephalopoda > Sepiida > Sepiolidae > Euprymna > Euprymna scolopes. The sequence continues at coordinate 110,665,365 of NC_136494.1, forward strand.
CGACTATCCCAAACACATCCATGTGGAGAACAAAATGAGAAATAGTAATTAGTAGATTACTAAGAGGGGCAATGCGATTTATAAGGAAAACCCCTAAAAAACTAAAGATCTTTGTCATATCCGGTTATAATTGAAGGGGCCGATATAATTTATAGGTAAATAGGCTACTTTTGTACTGATTGCTATTATAAATTAAATAGTTGGCTAATTAACTCAATCTAAGAATAAGGAATAAAGAAACCAGAAGTAGATAGCACTTTATACGTGCATCGATGCTTCTAACGTACTAACAGTTAGATACTTTTGGAAAGCTTTAAATTAGGTTTTATTTGGTTCTAGTCCAAACCTTTGCTTGGTTTCAGTAATATTTGATATAGGGAATAATATATAACGTAGATTTGCATTAATCTGGGTGCTTACTGACCGATTTCAATTTTTTTAATTTAATCCTATACGAGAATCATGATGGTGAACACGACTAGATTCTAAATTGGCACTTCCATCTTGTCGGCTAATGGACAGGAACATACGTCTCAGTAACAGATAAGGAAATGATTGCAGTCTGCCATCAGGAAACGTATTGTTTGGCACCAGATTACATAATCAAAATACAAATAGCGATTTCTATTCATGTACAAATAAGCAAGAATGGACAATGCGTTTCCGCTTACTCTACCTGAAGCTATATAGACTTATTGGTACTAGTGCACATATTGATCCGTGCTGAAATAACGTTATTTAAAAAGTCATTCTTAACATGGGGGAGGTGTTTTGTACCTATTCTGTACTTTCATCTTACAATAGAATAAAATACATATAAAACTTTAATCAAACTTGGAATACGATTTAAAAAAAACAACGCGGATCAGTAAGTGCACTAGAACCGACTTATTTTAAGGTAAGTTCAAATAGAGCAGTATACAGGGCAACATTTTAAATTCTCCCAAGTTTAGAAACATCCAAACTTCTGCATTACAATTTGAATTAAGTGTTATGTGAATAAAATATATTCACTACCAAATCATTCTAAATTAGCAAAAGCCAAAATATTATGCAATTTACCTCAGAATCATTACAAGTGTACATTAATTCCAAGGCAGAATTGGTTTCGACATGTTAATTACTGTAAGATTTACCAAGGATTTTCATGACATTTTATTAAGATAAAATTATACCGTTACATTATATATACAATAAGATTCTTAAAATATCATTTGCTGTTAATATTGTACACTAAATTTCAGTCTAATACCTTTAAACTGGTAAAGTTCTTAGAATAACTGGAAATATTATGAATATTTCTCTCTCTCTATATATATATATATATAGCCCGATAAGTGTCCACGAGAATAAAACGCGAGAACTAGCTTAATGGTCATTTCAAAACAAGGGAGGGCATATGTGATTACCAGATCTGTAAATCATACAAATATCAGGTTTAGTAAATAATTTGCAAATTATGTGAAATACAGTTGATGCTCGAATTTATATCCAAGCAAAAGATAATGCAAGAATCGATCCGTTGAAATAGGCCTAATAAATCACAATATTTGACAATCCGAAAACATTCACAGTGACAAATATACGGGATTGAACAAGATACTCGTTACGCATATATTACAGTAATGTATTAAGGAACGCTAGAAAACGTAATAATTCCTTCAGCAAATAAATGTTTAGTCTTTATATTAAGACTATATATCGAGGCTAACCTAGCCAATGAAAAGAGAAACCTTACTAACTAATGTTTTATTAGTCATACGGTACATATGAAAGGTTAGACAGATACAACAGCATTTCATGTATTACAAAATTTAAAACGACATCGTCAGATTTGAAAACGAAAAATTAAAATCGAAAAAAAAAATCATCCATTATACAAATATTGGCGACTGATGCAATGGGTGTAAAAATGCAAAAAAAAGATTTAAAGCCTTGTATTCGTGTAGATCACAAGGACTGAGAGCAAAAGTTACTGTACATAAAGAGAATTTTCCAATCAAATTTAAAATTAATCGGTACGCGGCATGTTCATTTATCACGTAAATGAATGACGTAGCTTAAAATGGCCCTTTAAGGATACGAACATTGCAAATTTAATTTAGCTAACAGTGCACTGCCTTAGAGTTAGTCTCCATTTCAAAAATTCTTTCAGTTTTGGAAAAGTGAATTTATCGTAGTGAAAGTTTTGAGCTCTCATGACGGATATATATATATATATAATATATGAAGAAAAGAAAAAATGTTGTGCAAATTACATGTCTTTAAAATATTTGAAAGTGAATACAATAAAAGGGTATTATATTTTTCGATAACAGAACCCATGTAATGTTATTGCATTCTTGGTTTATGATCCCAGATAAGAAATTACAAGCATTAAGTAAAGATAACAGTTGCAGAACTGTACACACATTAAAAATCATGTCGAAAAAAACTGCTTAAAACTCTTAAAAAGTACTTGGATACAATGAAGGTAAGGGCTGTCATATTAAACATTTACAATAAAAGACCGATGGTACCTGACCTTCATTGACGTATTAGACACTGCAGTTAGTTTTTGGCTTTTAGGGTTTACACGAGTGTTCACATACTTATCGCATCATAAGAGGTTTGCGGGGTTTGTATATCAGGTACAGGGGCATTCCTTTCGCTCATCTGCTTCTTGTACAGTGAATATATATACCAAATCAAAGCTAATAGGGCAATAATGAGCACAGATGTAATAAGTGAATTAAAAGGAGCTAAATAATCGACGTCCGGTTTTCCGGGAGTAACCGACTCCTTTGTTGTAGTAGCTACAGTGTCTTTCATAGCAGAATTCTGATTCTCCATCGTTAATAGACAGATTTGTCCTTCACACAATTCAATGAAGTCCGTATACATGCTAAACTATCACCATTGTATATCATATATATAGACAGTATTTTGACCAATCAAATGGCAGCTTTTTTTTTACTCCAGGTTATACTGGACATTATTAAAGGTAACACTTGTTACGGTGTGTTATTAAAAGAAGGCAGATTCAATCTGCACACATTAGGGAAGCAATGCCTAAATGAAGCGTAAAGTATGCAAGTAATTATGTTGAATTTAAACTGCTATTTTCATATATCTTATTGTGATTACTTGGTTCTCATCTATTTGACTTGTTTAAAGAATTATAACTGATGCACAGTAAGGTATTAGCAGTTGTATGTATATATAACGAGTGAATAAACAATCAGCGAAATAAAAATAATTCTGAATCGGATAAAAGATACATGTGTTCATTTGGACTTATTCAATGATATTTTTGTTAAAATTAAGTCTTTCTATCCTTATAATAATACTCCAATGAATTGTCAGTATGTATTGCGCAATGATCTAACGAAGGCAAATAGTATCGTAATCGAACCAACTGGCGAGAATTAAATTTAGTCAACTCAATTATAATTGTGATTACTTTTCCACTGATTAAATTTTATATTTTCAACCATATTCTATTTTTTTTTTTTTTTAGTAAAAGTGGATTTTCATCCTTGTGAAGAAGGACCATCGGACCACTTTGTATGAAGAATAGGAAGATACTAGTAAAGAAAGGGTTGCGCAATGCCTAACAATTCCTCTCATATGTCGGTACTTCTATATCCTAGTAGCAAGGATAATTGAAATACCGAGATAAACGGAGAGCATATAGAACACCTGACATAGTACAAGTAAACTTTTTCTAACAATCTGTACCGAATGTTGTGCTATTAATAATAAAATACCTTTCACAATAGAATGACCTTCGTTAGTGATGTGAGATGTTAGTATAAATCAATATAAAGAATGATAAACAAAGTAAAATATCTATTATAGATTATTGGATTGGGAAACAGTGTTTTAAACTACAGGTCATTTTTAAAGGACAACGCCATATTATAAACATCAACGAATTACCCACTGGATAGCAGGTTGATAAAGGCAACTGACGAGCATGAAATTATATATAACTTTTTATTTCCAAAGGAGATGAAGCGGGTGAGAATATTAGAATGCCTCAGCACAACAACTTCTTTATACTAAATTATTATATAAGGGGGGAATGTGTGTTAGCGTGAATATATATATATATATATATAGATAGATAGAGAGAGAGAGAGAGAGAGAGAGAAAATAAATGACAAAAATTTATATTCCTAAATTCGTGATGTTGACCCTCTCATAACTTATTCCTTTAAATCAGTCGATTTATAGAATTCTTGACAGTATCTCTTTCATAGCGCAAAATCAATCACTTAATTACGATATCAATTAGTGAATCTATTATAGCCTTAATGCATCGGAAGAAATAGCAACACTAAATCCGTCAAAAGGAATGGAAATGTGATTTGACATAGTGAAAATCCGAAAATTGGAAGAGAAGCTGCAGTTACCTATATATTTTTCCATTACGCCATTTTGAAAATTGATATTTAAAACGTATTCAACAAATTCATCGCTACCAGAAGGGACGATTTTTACGTTACTTGCATAAATGTTTTGCGTTAGTAAAAGTGTGTTGATTCTGATGGAGATTAATTCCTCTCAATAATTTTTCTTTGAGCCGAGATATGTGTATCTTAATTTAAAAGTTAAAAACTGCAACAACTTTCTTGCCAACCTAATAAATAGAACTGACAATAAAATATTGAAATAGCTCGTTTTCCATGAGTTATCTTAGGTTTAAAATATTTTAATAGCTGAACTATTACACCGGAATTCCTGATATTAGAATACTTAACATTGAATTCTAGGTGAGACACCAAGGTCATGATCAGAATATGAATGATAAAATTTACCGTAATACCAATGACTATAGGATCTAATAACCAGTTAATATATCTGACCGATGATCAACATGTTCTATTAAAAGAGCGAACATTTGCAATCATATTTGTATGTAATTAGTCTATTTCCAAATATATTTGCTTGACTCTCATTGAAAGAAATATAATTTAACTTCAGCTCAGATCCACGGAAAATAATAATGTTTGTCTTATTTATCGCCAATTCTAATTGGGCGAGATTGCAGGACACAAAATATGTTTCCATATCCCCATTTGTGATGTCATTATTTTCGGACTTTAAAAATTTCTCTTGTTTTTGAATTTTAAGTTTGTTTTTTTTTTTACATAGGCATCATCATTTATGAAGGCCAAGAATCCACTCGAGGATAAGGGTTACAGAGTGTACATTAGAAATTTGACAATATAGTAATTGTTAATAATGGAAATTCGGTAAATTTGTTAACTCATATGGAACGGCTAATCAAGAATTTGTTTACGTTAGACTTGAAGACAACTATATTGTAGTCAGCTGGAAAGCAGGAAAACGGTAGACAATGCCATAGGCGTGCAGTTCTAAGAAAGAAACTTTGTTCATGGCATCTACGTTTAGGTTTAGGCACAAATAAAGAATGGGGGAATTGTTGATAGTATTTTCTGCTAGACGGGTGTTTCTTGTGAATGTTTCATATTGTATTTATTTTAATGTTATTTTTCTACTAATATTTCATAATAAAATCCACATAAAATATGTTCCTTATTTCATTAAAAGCAGTGTTTATAGAATTTGAAAATATTATATTTGCAGTAAATTATATCTGTTTGACTTTAAATTTAAAGATTTCTGTAATTTTTAAGACTTTAAATAGAATGATATTCTGCATGATGGTAGTAGCAGAAGAAATACAAATTTAAAGAGAAAGAGAGTTAGACGCATATATATATATATATATATATGTATATTAATAGAGCGAAAAAATACGAGTATCTATGGTGTATTAAAACTGCCGATCCCGATGTGTGTTGCTTATTCGTGTTATTTGAGGGCATATTTTATTATGTAATAAAACAGATGAAGACCTGTTTGTGTAGGTTACTAATGTTTTCTATAAAACAATTTCAGGCGAAAAGATTACAAAGGAAACTTAAGATAATTTCTACTTACATAGATTAGTTTTTAGTTGTTACTTATCTTAAAGAGCTTTTTTTCACAATTATATATAGTGTACATCACATTACTGTTTACAAAAAGAAATATAAATAACATATATAAAAAAATAAGGTACTGGTGCAAAATAGTTTTCTTTACGAATAAAACCTCAAAAAAATTTTCCCGCGACGGAAAAAAGGTGTTCCAAAAATTACAAAAAAACACACGTAAAACCTTAGAGTCATTTATATATTAATGTGAGATAACGTATTTTTACATCATTCTCCCCATACGAAAAACAATACACACACTTACCAGTTATGACAAGAGTAAACCACATAAAGTCCTGGTAAGGTACTTCTACCCGTATGAAAAAAAAATAAAACAAACAAACAAAAACTTACCCCGACGGAATGAAAAATGCGCACTATAAGACGTCACATAAAATCATAGAGCAAATTTATTTATAAATAAGAAACATGGTATTTTAAACAAAAATATGTAGTTCACTCGAACCCCTTTACTTTTAATTAATGTTTTCAGTAGCGCCTTACAGGATCTTGATTTGTTTTTCATTGTATACGTAAAAAAATAATTGCTCTCTTGAGAAGTCAAATCCTTGTTTTACTTCTGCTCTAGAAGCCTACTTACTTTTATTTAGTTATTTTAGTAACGCTCTGGATGCTTCCTGAGTTTTATTTATGTTTACTGCTTAGTTAACGAAATAGTTATCTTCTAAAATGGAGATAAAATTGTTTTGAATGCCTTGGGTTTTCTTTACCTTATTTAGTTTTGTCAGTGGCGCTCTACAGGATTCGTGATTTTTATTTATTTTTAACTACTCACTTTATGGAAAGGGCATTTAAGAATATAGCTTAAGCAGTTCGTTCGCGACGACTTTAACTTTACTTTAAGTAGAAATATGGAGGTTTCTAAATGCTTTATCTTTTGCTACTAATCAATTAAAAATATAATTGCTTTTCTACGTCGTTGAAGTTTAGTCTAAGAGTCCTATAAAAAGCTCATTACTTTAATTAGGTTCTTTTAGCATCGTTATGATGCGCTCATGAGTTTTTTCTTGGTCACTTCAAAATAATTTATTTTCTAAAGCGGTTATTGTTAGTCTTTCGAAGGCCTCTGCACTTTTATTTAGTGCTTTCAGTAGCGCTCTAGAGGCTTCTAAAGTTATATTATTTCAATACTTAATTAAAAATATTATATTTTCCAGGTAGGGTTCTAAGTAAATTAGTTTTAGTAGTGCAATAGAATCCGCTTTACTTCTATTTGTTTTTTTCAGTAGCCCTCGGGAGGTCACGTGAGTTTTAACCAATACTCACTTATGATATTATTTTCCTTTTGTTCTTACATTTTGTAAGGAAGTAGTAGATTGACCTGGTTTAAAACGGATGCGTTGCAGAATAATGAGCGATGAATAAATAATTTACTAAAACATTCCTACTATTACTACTTTTATATATATGTTTTCTATGTACTTTGAAAATTTATAAATGTCAAATAAGATCTTAACGATATATAATTCTTATCTATACTTACTTAATATCAAAATATTAAATGACTAATTAATTAACTTGATTGTGTACGTTAATGAAAAAAACCCGTTGTTTAACTATTTTATGTCTTTCAATAAATGCTGTTTTAACTTTTATATTTATTTCACGAAGAAGGTTTCTTTCAGTTTAGTGTAGATCTTTCTATTATACTATGCGATTAAATTATAACCCAGAACCAAACTACCAATGGTAGATAACTAATCTTCCATTTTATCATCTTTATGTAAGAGTGTAACCATAATCCCATCAGCGAAAAACAATCACTTTTTCCATGTCATTTCTTATATTGTTTTATTTCGTTGTTCTTTTACTTCAATCTAATAAACTATTATGTATTCCAACGTAATATGCAGCAATAACTTATAATACAGTCTGTGGTATTGCTATAAAAACAGCTTTGATAATTATGAAATATGATTGATAGTACTGTCAAATCCGTATGGACGATATCATAATTTATGTTGCGTTCATATTTATTGTTAAAAAATATTATTAGAAAGATCTTAAACTGCATCCCCTGATGAGACCCTCATTTGGCTGTGGTACATTTTTACTTGTTACTATCCCAAAACTGAATGTTTCCCAATCGGATTACTTGTTAATGGATACAAGTGCACGGGTTAATATGGAATATAGATAAAATCTTGCTATTATACCACTGTTAAAATTTCTTTTTCCATCGCATTTACATATGAAATAACCTATTTTCCCAATATATTCGACAATAACGTAAAAAATCGATATCGTTTAACTTTTTTAATGCATCAATAATAATCTCCAAAATTAGCAAGCCGCGAGGCAATCAAATTGCATTTATCCGTTCTTTACATAGTAAAATCTGGGAACAAATTACCCTATATCTCTCTTAGGAGAATGATATAAATGTTTGTCAAGTTATTGTATCAACCATAAACTGCAATTTAAGATTTTCCAGTTATTGGTAAGAGGTGTTTAAATTACTTTGCATCCACTGAGAATCGAAAAGCCATCATTTAAGAGTGCAACGGTAAACGTTTATCTATTAAGATATCCTATCCATAAAAATATGTATCTAAACAAAAGTAGGCTAATAGATATGGATAACACAATTTGGTTATTCTTCTTCACCTCACCAAAAGGTTAACACTAGTAGGGAAACGCCCTCCAAATGGACTAATCCATCGCCCATATAAACTTTACGCATGACGGTCCCAGAGGAGGGTTAATTTCAGCGCGACTCTCGCATGCTCGGTGAAGTACATGCACCGTTCGTTTGTAACCTTTTTGTTTTCCATCTAATACATAATTAAACTGTTTCCATTTGCGAGCCAGTAATAGGTGAATAATATTGTAACCGCCATCAAGATTATATAGTGTTTATATTTTAGCGAATTGATAAAGGTGAAAACAAATTATAACGTATGTGATTTGAATATGTCTTAGAGGATTATATAGTCGTAATATTTCCCCTATATTTCCCATTATCTATATATGATTACAAAAGCGTGCGTGCTATTTTGTGTGTAACGCTTACATTTTCCTTCTCCCAAGTGGCTGTCGTTTAATTCTTAGTAGCTTGGGTGCCTGGCGTTGCCTGGGTGTTTGGAGGTGAGTGTTGACCAAAGAAATAAATGGTAGTAAGCAGGCATGCTCGAACCCATGACACGAAGGCAGAAAAGATAGTAGCGTTGTGTGTAAGGGTGTTGGTTAAGCCAAAATAAAAAAAAATTGCGAGCGCAAAAAAAGTGGTAGCACGTAGTCTCGCACCGTAGGTCGAAGCGGGGGAAGAAACTAACTAAAACGCGTGACACGTAAACTCTTGCGCCCATCGCCAAATGGGAATTGATGTAGGCTTAAATTAAGACAAAACAATCGAAAATACGCAATAAATTTGAAAAATATTGGCGAAAAAAGCGACCCCTCCCTGTAGTAAAGTATTCAGGCGAGGGAATTAATGTTTTCGGCCAATGTTTTCGATATTTATCGTCCGAAGGGTCCAGATTCAAATTGAACATCCCTGGCCTTTGTCCTAATTATTTTTTTAGAGACATGCATACACATACATATATTTGAACAGACAAGTGAGATTTATATAATAAATGACCTTCCATTTCATGTAAGAAATAATATTACCAAGTATTCTTTATGCATTTCTGTTTCGATTGAAGCTGTAGGACCTCATTATATATTTAAAATTTTGGTTTCGATTTCGATTCAAGCTGATACACGCAAGTCATATGGATATATATTTTCTTTTATTTTGGAAATCACAACTTTATAATATATAAGAATTAATTAAAAAACTGACTATAAAAATATATACAAAATCTGCATAAACAAAAATATCATATTTAAGCCAATTTTGCGAGTGGGCTACGGCGGGCGTCCCTTATATGTTATATGTTAGTTAAATACTTTTGCGGTTTTAACAAATAAGCTACAATATCAGGGCATCTCCAGTCACGCTGAACAGCAACAGGCTGCCAACATCAATGTATTACATATGGATAAGTCCTCTGTAGAATTTTCACAGGCCTTGCTAGTTCATGGATTATTACCAATGGAGGCATTAATCATGTAAATGATAAGTGTTAATCACAATTATTAACCATCAGTTTTATAGTACACTAGCGGGGGGTACCCGGCGTTGCCCGGGTGTTTGTAGGTGTGTGTATGGGGGGATAAGTAATAACCTTGAAACGATGTTAAAAGAATCGGAAAAACAAAAAAGAAAACAACGAAATAAAAAACAGCTGTGTGTATAGGGGGAGAGGAAACTAAAGAATGAGCGAAGTAAAAAAAAAATAAAGAAACGTTTCCCGCGTGTCTAAAGATGTAAAAGAAAAAATAGGCTTGGTCATGAGGCTGGATTGAACCCGCAACGCTGAGGTGAAACTTACTCCAACCACTTAACTGTCTAGGCCAAGAGTAATAGAATTAATTATAGTGTTAAAATAAGGATTATAAAGCGAGTGAAAGAGGTTTGATTGACAGATAGCCATTAATGATGTCATCGCGGGAGCGTTACGAGATGAGGTAGCAGTATTTTATTTTTTATTAAATTACGTATTTCGTTTCCTGTCTAGACATCTCTCTCTATCTGTCTGTCTCTCTCTCTCTGTTTGCGTTTGTGTATGTGTCTCTCTCTTTCTCTCTCTTTCTCTCTTTCTCTCTCTCTCTATCTCTCTCACTTCGTATTCCTTACTCTAAAGACTGTTACTAAAAAAGAAAATGGCGTTTGGCTGGGGTTTTTTTTGTAAAAACTTCGATCGTTAATATCTTTTGTAAGCGTATTTTTTTTACTTCACATTTTTGGCTTGTTATTTTTCGTTTAACTATCGTATCTGACTATTTTGAATGTGCTAATAACTTTGGTAACGTTGCCATAACATAGAAGTTCATAGTTTAGCTTGTGTAAGGTTAATTTTTTTTACCGATAACATGTTTTTTTTTTTTAATTCAAACTGCCATTAAAGCTTGTTGACGTCAAGATCACGTGACATGACTCAGCGGGTTTTAAATACAAGTTGACCAAAAATAAACGGACCGGTGTATACTTTATGTAGAAGAGTTGGCACCCGTATTTTTGGGGGCAGTTATAAATCGATTTAAATATATGTAATGTTTAACATTAAAATGTCACTTTTGGGGGGACACCCCCTGCAGAAAAACGATCAGTTGACGCACTTTTGATCCTCCTTTTGGGCTAATTTTTCGATATTTGTCGTACGGGGGGTGGGGCCTATATATTATACCAAGTTTGTGATTTTTTGTTTCGTCGGTCAAAAGTTTTTAGCAGACACACAAACATACATACATATATACATTTTCGCTTTTATATATGTAGATAAAATTACGAGAATGTTAAAATTAAGAAAAATGAAAAAATTATTTATACAAAGGGATCGCATCTTATCTAGTCTAAAATGTCACTCGTGGATAAAAGTATAAAAGTTTATGACTGTCACGTGGTTGGTGAGGCGATAAGGTGATGAGTCTTAATGGTAGTGTGTAGAATTTTATTATTAAAGTGGGTGGTCCAATAAAAACTAATATACATTAGAATTTAAAACGAATATATTATATTCATGTTGGACGCCGACCCACATATTAACTAAGTTTTTAGTGCAAATTAAGAGTAAGTACAGTTATTGACAGGGGTTGTGAGTAAACAAGAGTTTGTTGTAGATGTTTTACAAGGAAGATCAAATATTGCAATTCAGTTAGTTACCTTCTATAAAAGATAACGATAGAGCAGAGATAGACCAACAGCATACGTAAGTAGGGATATATGGATCTAGCTAACTAGATTTCGAAGCGTGCGTTGTACTTTGTAAAAGCAATGGGAATGGTTCAAGCAGTTCTACATTGCTATGTGAACAGCACTTGATATTCGAACTTATATTTTATGCAAGTAGAGTATTGCATTGGGAGTGAGATACCTTAAAAGCGAACTATTTTTCTAGTGACCTGCCGATGATGTCAACTTTTAGTTCCGGGTTAGAATTGAAGGTCAGTCGGTGCTACTTATTCAATATGGAAATCATTCATTTCGATTGGGGCCAATAAGGACTAAGAATGATAAATATATCTGAATATTAATTGCTGAAATTAGTTGATTGTATGTATGATAAACATGCAGTGTGAAAGGTTTCTACAGATGGTGTAAGCTGATCGTTTCCCAATAAAAGGTAAATTAATATTCCAGTGGCATGCTGACGTATATTGAACGGTTGTTGCGTCCTAGGTGTGACAAACGAGTGTCAGGAAATAAATACAAGAAAAAATATGTGAACATATCCTTGAGGTAAGGAGCTGTGTACTAGAGCATCCTTTGAACCAGATGTAAATTAGCGTTCGCTCAGCTTTGTCTGGAACCTTACGTCATCAAGCGGATTGTGCCAAGCGTCGCCGATGAAATCATAACATTGCGTAAAAGAAAATATCAAGATGTTAAATGTAGAAACATTAAAAAAAACCCCGTAATATTTAATTCTTATAAATGGGAAGAACAGGTTATAAAAACCAAATAGTAAAAATGTAAATGCTGTATAATCAAGTGATTTTTACGATGAATTTTGGGGTATTTATTGTTCAAATAAATAATTTTAAGCAAATGATTTCTAGAAAACTTTCACAGAAACAAGTTTAAAAACCAAACAAGTTTTTTTTTGTATAAAATGTGATATATATATATAATGTTGCTAAGGAAGAAATTTACAAAAGAACTTATACCATCAACATTTAACATTGGCACATCTCCAGCCATAGCTGTCGGTAATGCTTTCTTTTCTTGTGATTCCGCACGTGGCATTGTTTCCACTGCTGACAAAAATCAATTATGGCGTCTGGTGTCAGTAGCTGTTGGCTCAAGACTGTGTAAATCATGTTTTCTCTTCTCTTCCTTGCTGGATGTATGTAAGTAACGGTGGCTTTTTTGTTGATTGTTTTTAATCTTTCTCCTCTGATCTTGAGCACCGATCAAAGACGTGTCTAGTTAATTTTCATGCATCTAAACCAAGCTTCTATATTTATTTTATAAACGCTCTGATCATCGTCTGTCATCAATTAAAATGAATATCTCTCGTCTTCAGGAGGCACCAAGTTTTGACAAGCTTGTGGGTCCGACCTTTACTCCTGATCTGAAATGGAATCCGTACATCAAATCTATTGCCAAGGCTGTTGGAAATACGGTGGGATTGTTCTACCGCTCTAGTAGATGTCTCACTGCTGGTGCAATTTTCCACGTGTATAAGAGCACAGTACATCCAAAGATGGAATATTGGTGCCACATTTGCGCGGGAGCTACTAGAAGCACATTATTCCGCCTTGACATAGTTCAAAATAAACTCCGTAGCCTACTAGGGGATGATCCTCTCTCTTCGCTGTAACCACAGAAGAGTCATTGTGAGCCTATCACTGCTTTATCGCCATTACAAGTGTTTGTCTGAACTCTAATCTATGCTCCCCCACTTGACTGTCATTCACAAAAACAGACATCTAGTTGAAACCACAATCAATAATTCCCCCCGTTTTTCATCGGTGCCTAAACCTAAACTTAGTTTCCAGGAACAAAGTTTCTTTATTAGAACTGAACTCTTGTGGAACTCTGTTCTGTTTTCCTGCTTTCCAACTGACTACAATACGGTCATTTTTAAATGCAACGTGGACAATTACTTGATAAGCCGTTCCCTTAAGTCATCCAATTTACCAAATTTTACTACTAACTATTACTATAGTATTTTTCCATTGACTACCCTATACTCATTAACAATTAACCTCAAATGGCTACCAGTCCATGTATATAACAACTTTTCAAATATTCATTAAATTTTCCGTCTACGTTCAAACTAAACACGCTGCGTTGTGATAGGCTGATCGGCATATTATGTTACACAGCAACTAAACCCAAACTATGAACGCTATGTTCCGGGAAAAGTCGGGCGAACTCTGAGTTACGTCCGGTTAAGAGGGTGCACTAGTACCGATTACTGTTACGTCTGCTTTATGGATGTTCTGTTGACATCTCAGCGTGATCACTCTAATAATTTATTATCTATAGATAATTGATATCTTTGCTGAGATTATCATACGACAATTAAACTCTCTATCAAAAAAGTGAATACAACATCGTTTTTATATAGAAATGCAAATTCATTTGAATAATATAGAAGCATTTGAAGAACTCGACAGTTCATTTATTATGCAACTGATGCGTTCTCGACAAAGTCGTGGGTCAAACTTTTGTGACGAACAGAGGAGTAAATTTCAATTGATTATATCACTCTCCAATTGATGAAAACAAAGGAGAAAAAGAGAGAAAAAAGAGAGGGAAGAAACGAATAAAAGGGGCGGAGGTAGATAAATACATTAAAAATGGACTTAAATGTAGTTTGTTTACAATTCTTCGTGCTTTCGTGCTGGGTTTCTATTATTTGCACAGATTTATCACTATTGACTTGACTTGGCTAAAATTTTATAAACCTCTACCAAATTGAGCCGCCTATATGCGTCAACATTTTAAGACGAACACATCTGAAAATTTGAGCCGCTGATATGCGTAGACATTTCTCGAAAAAAACATTATCGATTTTATTTTAATTATATATACAGAAGGAGAAAGAAATACGTGTAGAAGGTTTTTACATGTAAGGAGCGGAAGGAATCCTAGAATACGCTGTTTAACATTCTGCTACTTCAGTAGAACGTTTCAATAGAAATATTCTTTTGCTGTAATCATATTAAAGTATAAATAATAATAATTTGCATATGAACTGCGAATAATTGTTATGGCTGCGAATTACTCAAAAGGAAAGTAGTTATTTAGCATAGTAGTGGTCTATACTGAAAGCCAATAAAAGGTTCAGGTAAATTGTTAAAACATCTACAAATCGAGTTATATATATATATATTAGACGACCCGTAACCCTTTGAATCAGTTTATATTAAGGCTAACTATGGAATAGTAAGTATATTAATTATGGCAAAAAATATGCGCGCTTAAACGTACCACGATGCTCTCCACTTTAAACATATAGAATAGAATTGCTTATTATCCAGAAACTAGTTATTTGTGGAAAACGTAAATGAGATATACGTTTTCTGCATATCCGAAAAGCTTTGAAAGTCATTTTAAAGAACAATGTTGTAACCAAGTAAAAATTTACCTAACTTCTATCTTTATATTTGCTTAAAAATACTTACACATACATACTTTTGGTCATCCGAACCTTTAAATTTGTCTTACGTCACTTTCGCCAAACTGATTTGAAAACAAAGACGTGCAACTCTTAACGAAAGCATTTGTCTCAAGTCAACGTCTTTGTTTTTGTAATGTTTCGCGATTTTTGATCGTCTCAAACTGTAGCACGAAAAATGAATTAAAAAATGTTAAACCGTTAAAAAATTAAAAGAAAAGACAGTTGTTTTCTTTTTTAATTAAAAGAATCGTACTAAAACGTTTGTGACATTTCCTGAAGAATCTCGGATTGGATTCAGATTATTGTTTTTTTTTAAATGAAAACCATTCCAACTTGCAAGGAAAGTTTATAACATGAGGTAAAAATTAAATAGCATCCAAAAATGTTAACTGTTTGCTAACGACTCGAACTGTTTTGCTTACGATTCTAACTTGCAATGAAAAACAAATAAAATTCGTGAAATGCCGATGGAAAAAAGCAAAATATATTTAATTTTGTTTCTGCTTGCATAATTTAATAGCGAAAAAATTTTCGATAAAAAAAAATTAATGTCTTTGCTTTCATGTAATTACGCATGCGTAGAATTTTAAACGCCTACGCAAGCAAGCTGATCTGTTTTATTGCAAACCGCCCGGCGTTTTTCGGTCCCAACATCCGTTCAAATATTACATATTGATTTATCTGGACTTCGTATTTATTATTATAGAGCCAATTAGTTATTGAATATTTTACCCAATATATAATACTACTCCACCTGGTTATAAAATACGCTCGAATATTCAAAAACATCACATATTTATTATAAAGCCAATTGTCTACCTGCTATTTATACAGGGTAGAACTATAATAACGTTGCCTTCGAAAATACATTATTCCATTTCCATTTGAAGAAAACCGGTTGTCAGTCATTGTTGCAGACCATCGACTGGCTGGCCAGTCTCATGGGCGATAGAAGCATTCTATTATGTTTAAAAGTGACAAGCTGTACAACTCATGCTCTCTATTGACCCAAGTTATGACAACAAGGTTATTGCCAGCACCCTCAAATTGAATCACTGGAGTGCCATGAAGTACTGGAACGTGACAAGGTGATGAAGCCAAATTTTTCGGCTATGGTATTTCGTTGGATTTCAAGTGAATGCCACCTTATACCTCGGAAGTTAGCTTGAAAGTCAACACCAGAGTGTATCTGGACGTGCTAAAGAGTTTGGTGATCCACTAGTGCAATCAGGTGGCCGCTTGCTCACACGTTTAAAGACACCCAGGTTTCACTGAAAAGTGATGAAACTTTGTATCCTTTTTTCACTGTTTTATAACCAACATACCCACAGTCTTAACTTGGATCTTAAACCTAATTAATTCAAGATGTAGTAACATTAGCGAACGTCAGAATCGGATATGTATGGTAAATTTGTATTGTTGGTAAAAAATTGAAATGGAATCCTGACGCAAATGGCACAGTAATTGTATGCATCCAAATGCTAAACAATCAGATCTTTGTGTACCACCAGAGTATTGTTGAATTCCTATTCCAGCTCTCTCTCTCTCTCTCTCTCTCATATATATATATTACTCTGCAACAAAAATAAAATAATTACAGGCAAGTTATGTATTAAAAAAACGTTCGTAAAATGTGTTATTTAGAAGACCGCGATAAGATGCCTAAAACTTTGACAGCCAAATCCGTACCGAAATTCAACAAGGGAGTCCTGTCAAGCAGCAGATGAGAATGTTAGAAAAATTATTAAAATAGTTTTATGTTAATAGTTAAATATTATCATATGAGAAATAATAAAATGTAGTCTTCTGTTGTCCGTTTCGATATATGTTTGAGATACATCAACATTATCTGGATAATCAAAACTATACAAATTAGAAAAGCATTTTGTCAAAGGCATGACAATTGTTAAACAAAATGTTTTTACTATAGGATTTAAAAATAAAGGTACAGGATTCAATTTGAAATTTATTTATCTTCAAAGTTCACTTTTATAAATTTTACAAAGTAAGGTATATAAATTTAATTTAACTTGAATCAAAAAATTACCTTGGATTTATTTTGCGTAATGTACATACTGTTGCACTTTAAAAAATCATTGAACATTTTATATCTATAACATTAATTGCTAGATGAAAAATAATGGTTTTAAATTGCAACAAAAGATACATTACATAAAATAAACCCAAGATAATTTTTTGAGTCAATTAAAATTAAATTTGTATACCTTAATTTGTAAAATTTATAAAAGTGCACTTTGAAGATAAATACATTTCAAATTGAATTTTTTACCTTTATCTTTAAAGCCTATAGTAAAATAAATTGTTTAACAATTTACACGCCTTGGATGAAATGATTTTCTTACTTGTATCTTATCTTTTCAAGACTATACTTTAAAACTTCTTTCTATTTCAGTTTGTATTTCTCCTCACACCGCAACTCATTTTTGCAATCCCCTCTTTGTATTATTCCAGGTCTGAATATTCTGTTTCAGTTTGTATTTCCTCTCACACCACAGCTCATTTTTGCAACACTCTTTTTGTAATAAACGCACAATATAATATATTAAACTTCTTTCATAATAGAACATCTTGTATATTTAATAAGGAACATATTTCATATAGGTTTCATTACCAAATATTCAGTACATAACGAGAAAAATAGAGAGGACAATTTCAAAAGGACTGTATAACTGATTACGGTCAATAGTAGTCCTCGCCAGCGAAAGTATTTGTTATTCTATTATTATTTAAAACATTTTGTGTCCGGCTCTTTCGCGCGAGGACTAATATAGATGAAGAACAATTTAAACCTGATGTGCGATTTCGCTTATTCGAATAATATTGATATGTTTGAAACGTACCTTGAATTTTACATGCATAATATGGAATGGATGTAAAATCGAAAATAGTCCCCGTTTAATGTTTAACAAGAAATCTAATAAGATTTCATCGCATTGGTTTATTACTTGCTGAATCTTCAATTGAAATCTGAAGCAAACACCAAAATCACCGAAAATTGTATATATTTTGTAACTATGGAAAACTAAACATTTGAGATGGATCGTCCGCGAAAACGAAGTTTAGAAAACCATAAAAAATCGAATACATTGCCATTCAAACGTAGTTTTATTTGGTTTGGTTACACGACATATCATCAAAAGTAGGCTATGATAGACAGCATACAAGGATAAAAGGGAAACCATACACCTTCATTGGAAAAAGTGAACATTATATACAAAAACGGTAAGGAGAGATACGACTTAAAACCTCAAATTCTGGCCAACGATAACCTTCCATGTAGATCTAGTATAAAATTTAATACAATATAGTATTATAAAATCTAGCGGTGGGGCGTGGCCTTGCCCGATCGTAAATACACTTCAATATATTTTGTATTTATTTTAGAGACCCAATTCTCTATTATATATTATATTGTACGTAATTTATAGTATTGATTTGAAAAGTTTAAAACGCTTACTTTGCTGCCATCAGATATAATTAAAACTAAAATATTTATCGGTTTTGTTGAATTTCATACTGTTTGAGCTATCGACAGATACAAACATTTAAATTAAACCACTTAAACTACAAATGAATTAGCACGTGAGAAACGTAAGAGAAATATGCCGACTAGTTGAAATAAACATTCTGCATATGGACTTGCCGACATATACACGTTATTCATCCATTAACACCCGGATTGTATTCTGTATAAAACATCATGTGTTTATGATTACGACTTTCTGCAGATTTCAGTGTTATGTTACGAGTATATTATCCATTAAAGATTTCCACACAGACATGTTTACATACTATGATCCAGCGTACAATTACTTGGAATTATTCTTCTTTTTCTGAATATGCATATTCCGAATCCTCTAATCAGCGCCCTTCACTATAACCTACGTAAATATAGATTACCCTTGCACAAGAGTCAGGTAACCTGTTGATTCCACTGAATAAAATTTGAAGCAAGACCGGAAGCCCGTCCATTGTAACGTCATGCAGGGGAAATTACGGAAATTAATCAAAAGTGACGTATTATTCCCCAGACAAAGAACTAATTTCAACATGAATACGTGCAATTAAACGAAACTCTTTTGCTGGAAGTAAATAAAAATAAAGTTACAGTACACTTCGGCGTATAAGACAATCCGTAACGTTAAAAACGGTCATCTTTAAAAACCAATATTACATAAGATATCGTGTGCAATCTCTAGTCTAGGCAAAACAAACAGGGTTTCGTGATTCAGCATCGTCTCATATAACCGATATGGTAAATTTAAAATTTGTCTCCAATTGTGCATCTTGTCTTATCTGACGCTCGCCTACTACGCCGAAATATACGGTATATTTTATAGTTAATTTGGTTCGGAAAATTTGAAATGGAAGTCAAAATATTGTGATTTTTGTATTCAAATTTAATTACAGTTAAAGATGAAATATTCATTAATGTTTAAACACATTTTTACCAAACTATTTTTATGGTGTATTATAGTGTTTTAATGTATTCAACGGTGCAGCGTAATATACGTTATTTGGTGTGAACCACAGTAAATAAAAGTTATACTTCTTACGCAAAACGATTCCTCACGCGTCCTAGCCTCATTAAAACAGTATGACCTGTTTTTGTTTTATTTTTATGTCTTAACTTACTAATCCTCTACACAAAAAACGTACGTAGTTTTCATAATCCTAGACTTATATTTAAACCATATTTTATCATGGATTATTATTTAACCCATATTTTAGTTTTTTTCTCGTTGGCATGCACATGAAACATGTATATTCGAAAGCTATGCAGAATAAAGTAATCGTCTTTATTAACTAAGAACAAAAAAATAGAGTTCAAGTTCATAAACGATGGCATCTACATTTTGTAGTTATTTTTAAATTGTTCCACGTGTACGATGAACTTGCTATGGCTTGTTTAATTATTTCTGTTCTCATTGGGAAGAGGTACCGAGCTGCAGTGATAACGTTATTATATTAAAAACGTATTTTTCACATGTGCAGAGGATGTTTTCTAACAATTCTATATAATCGCTTAAAAGGTTAAAATATACCGAATAATTTATTTTAAAACGACTATCAAAACCCTCTCTGCATAATCACCATTATTTCTTTTACAATTAGTTTAGTATATAGAGAGTTAAAAAGCAATCTTAAAATGTTACTAAAAATTAACATGAATTAAATAGGCATGCATCTATTTGCTGTACATAATCCTTACTTAAGAAAACGGAACTTATCTTCCTGTTCTCCCATTTTTGTCTCATATTCCATTTGTTTGTAACCACCTAATCTACGTAACTTAGCGTGCGTGTTCTGTGTCTCGTTTCATTGTTATGTACTCGCAGTTCTTGTAATAAATAATTTTACCAAGAATTAAGTTTTCGTTTCGATTATAGCTGACTAGAAGGGCGCCCAAGCTTGGCCCGTCGTAAAAAAGGCTTAAATATGATAGTGTGATTAACGCAGCTTCGTATTTACTATATTGGACCAAATATATAGCAATGATTTTAAATTTTTATAAAATGATTCATGCGCTAATCACCGAATCGATACGTTTAGATTAGGATTTGTTTTGCCCTGTGCGCTTAATAACTGAGCTATGAAGACATTTGCTGCAAGACTGAAAATTAACACAGGAACCAATAGTTACTATGTTATGCAGACGCATTTGTAATTTCGTCGTTCAACCGCTACGTGGCAAATTGCATTTTTTAAAAATTTTGTACCGGTTTTCCAGGGCTAAAATCTAAATACTTTCTACATGAAGTTTCATTATGATCGTAAACTGTAGGAAGAGTTTTGTATGCAATTTTATTTAAATATAAAATATGGAAAGATTTGTTTACTACACGTCATTTACGCAAGAATAAATCACGTAAAATATCTGCATGAATATAATTATACTTAGGATAACGCAAGATGATCCCATAAGGAAACCGATAAAAAGCTCAGGAATTAAAATAAATCAATATGAAAATTAGCTAGATCTTATGCCGGCGGCTGCAATTTCACGACAGATATAAGTAGGTATTTTCTTTAAAAATAACAAATATCTTCAGAATTATTACTATTCAGAAGAGCTTAGTTATATTCTAAGTGAAATTTAATATCGCCCCTCAAAGTAGAAGACGCCTAATCATTATAAGCTAGTATGCATAACATCCTAAAATTAACCAAGAAATCTGCTTGGCAGAAATGCACAAATCTTAGTGAATAGGTGCTATATTAAATTAACGTAATGGCTTGATGGATAATTGAACATTAATCTGAGAAGCAATCATGTATTTTGCAAGGTGTCGATTTTTTTTTAAATCCAATTTTCGAAACTTCAGATAAATATATGTTCTGGTCTTATATAACCAATCTAAATTTTACCTTCGAATCGAACTACATTAAAAAAATTAGTATGCAGACGAAAAGATTTAGGTATAAATACCTGAAACTTTTTTTAAAAGCATCCTACAATCAAGCTAATGGAGTTTTTAATTTAGAGAAATCCAGATGCAGCCAATTGTGGCGCCCCGATTTTTCCCGTTAAAATACAGCGGTAGTAATTATAGTACATACTTTCGCCGGCAAGTAGAGTGCATTCATAAATTAGTTTAAAAGTCATGTGTAGGTCGCACTAAAAACTTTAGTTAAAACTAATCTTTTGAGCAATTTAACTATGCATACATCCACATAACTCTTAATAGAAAAAGCATCTCGAATTTTTTCAATTTAGAGAAATGTGAGGTACTATCCTAAATGTCGATTACCAAATCTATTATGCCTATGTGCTGTGCATCTCAAAACAAAAGGAATGCTTAGCAAAATATTAGCTCTGCGGAAATTAGCTAACAAGTACACGATTGACAATTTCCTCATTACATTTTAGAAGTTATTTGAGAATTTTCTAAGCGATTTATGTAAAATTCACTTCAAATTCCGTGTGAATTGTTAGATAAGTATACGAAGATAATTTCTCATGAATTTTACATAGCAGTAAACATTAATAGCAAGATTAGAACGAAATTCGTATAAGGAAGCAAAGATTAACACGAAGTAAAAAGTTCAAATCGTAACATGCAGAAAACATTTAAGTACATATTTAATGAAATGCAAAGACAGAGTGATAATTAGATTTTTATTTTTTAATGGGGGAGTTTTCAATCCACGGATTAATAGTTCAGAACATTACAATCAGTATCGTAGATTTGTGTACAATTGATAATCCATTTTCTATTGTTCAAAAACGAAAAATAGATTCAACTGTAAGCAACTGAACAAATTTGGATTACAAATCAGTTAATATACTATCATTATACAAAGTTAAAATATGATCGACTAAAGGTTTCAAGTTTGAAAGCATCAAGTTTTAAATATATACGTGAATGCATTTAAAATATATACGTGAATGTCGGAAGAAGAAACTTTGATCATGTAAGCTTAAAAATCGGAATTGAAAATGACTAACAAATTGAAGCTTTCTGGTATTTCCACGTATGGCATGCAAAAATAAGTTTTAACGATACCAAATTTTACACGAAAATGATTAAAACATTTATCAGGAAAATGTGTAATCAGAATATGCAGGGACTTACAAAAACACTCCAGTAATTAGAGACAGCCCTTGCATGAAATCGAAATTTGTAATATTTCATACAAACAGAAATGTACATGAATGTTCTAAAAATCTCGTAGGATCCCACCTTCAATTAATTTGCATTCGAGGCCATGACTACTCCTCGTTCGAAGCATCGACGCCATCTGATGCATACTGAATGGCATTCACTGCTTTTTTTTCCTTCTTGTAGGTATTATACCAAAACCCTAACGCGATGACTATACAAATGCATAACGCCGAAATACCCAAACTGAATAAATGTCTCCGATAACCAAGGTGCCATAACCCGGGGTTAAATGGACTTTCCGTTGGAGTAGTAAATCTGATTTGGTCTCCAAGAGTTTCATTAAGGGAATCTTCATATTCCACTGTTAGTGTATTGCTGCTTGCTGCCATCTTCAAAGCTTGTATGAAATAATATGCCAATATTACTTGGCAAAAAATCAGATTTTATAAATTTCACAGATAACAGTTGACCAATAAAATTTAAGTTTCGAATGGATTATTTAACAACAAAAATACCTGATCATTATTTGCATACATTTTAAGACATTACGTTTAAGCACTTATCAAACTAAAAAGATTATTGAAATACAATGAGAATATATGCAAACTTTTACTAGATGTTCTTTTTATATATTTTGAGATATTATTAAATAATACTAAATATTGAGTTGAAAAGTGCATATTAAATTAAAGCTACCCCTCCCTGTTAAAAACTGACCAGTTTAGGGTGAAGGAATAAACATTTGTAGCCAATTTTCGATTTTTGTCGACGGAAGTGTCGGTCTGCAAAACGGTATCAATCTCGTGAAAATCCGTCGCCTCCGTCAAAAGTTAAAGGTAGACATACATACCACACATACATAAATGCATACATTTAAACAAACATGTTAAATTATATTATAAAAGAGTCATAGCGGGGTTATCTGGCGTTGCCTGGTTGTGGTGCGGTGTGGGGTTGTAAATAAAAAAAATGGAAAAAAAAAAGAAGAAGCGAATAATGTTAAAACTTCTTTAAAACATCGGAAAGAAAAAAACCAAAAAGGAGCGAATGTGATGGAAAAAATTAGAAAAAAACCATCAAAAGTGGCATAAATAAGCCTGTTTAATTATCAAAAATCGAATAAAACAATTCGGACATCTCGGCTCGACTGTGCTATCTTAAGATAACGCCGCTGCTAGTATACCGAGTGGTCTATACCCTCGCTAGTGAAATTAGGTCGTTTTTATATTTATAGAAAGGTATCGAGTTGAGGGTGTAGAATTTAATATTTTATCCAATTTGTCGATGTTTGTCGTCCGAAGTGTCAATTTCGGAATCATATGTATCTCGTGAAAATCCGGCGCCTCCGTCGAAAATATTAGGCAGACATACAATATATATATACATAAATTTAAACACCAATAAGATTTATATCATAGTGTAAAAAAAAATGATGGCGCTGAAGACATTTGATATTTTATTTAAAAAAGTTTCGTTTTGATTTCGATTATAGCTTACTTGCCTAGTTGCCCGGCGTTGCCCGGGTGTTTGAAGCCATGTTTAAAGCAAAGAATAGTGGTAGTAGGCAGGCAAGCCCGAACCCGTAGCGTCAAGGAGGAAAAGAACTTGACAAAAAACGTGACGTCTTCGCCGTTGCGTCAATCGCCAAACCAGAAGTGATGAAGGTTTAAATTAAGGCTAGTCAATCGAAAAGAGGCGATATCTTTCGAAAACATTGGCGAAATAAGCGATCAAACTGATCTGGCTGGAGGAATCAACATTTTTAGACAATTTTTCGATATTTGTCGTTCTAAGTGTCGATCTGCAAAACGATATCAATCTCTTGAAAATCCGTCGTCTCGGTCGAAAATTTTACGCAGACACATATACGTAAAATTAAAGAAACATGTTACATTTATGTTATAACAACGGCCTAGCGGGTGTAACCGGTGTGGCCCGGGTGTTTAGAGGTGGGGTTGTAATCAAAACAAAACAGAAAATAAAGAATAAGCGAAAGTAATAACCCTGTTTTAATATAACTAAAAGATAAAGTGATGGAAAATAAAGTATAAGTGAACGCTGTTAAATTTCCTTTAGAAACTCTGAAAAAAATATGAAAAAAAAGAAGCAAACGTGATGGAAAATTTGTTTTCATCACTCGAAAAGGGCATAAATAACACTGTTAGATTATTAAAACCAAAAAAATCGAAAACTAAAATAATCTGACATCTCGGCTCGAACATGCAATCTTAAGATAACGATGCTGCTACTACACCAAATGGTCTACAACCGCGTGAACAAAATTAGTTTTTTTTTTTTTTTTTAATATTTACTCTTTACTTTAATATTTATTCAAGAAAGAAAGTTTTTGCGCACGTGTGTATGGCTAAATTGTCATGACGGAATGATGTTGAGAGACATACATACATTAAACATACATGTGAGGCTTATATTATACACGAGTGCACTTAAGTCATCTATCTTTTATAAATAGGTTTACCAAGAATTCCACAAAAGCTTTGGTTTCGGTGTCGCAAAGTTCGCTCTAATATGCTATTTTTAGTCGCATGCAAGCGACTATTAGGCACTCCGTCGGTCTGTCGGTCGGTCTGTCCGTAACACTTTTGTGCTTGGCCGTTTTTGGTTAAAATCAAAGGTTTGTTGTTAATAGATGCAGTTCTTAGCTTTTTAAGCTTTTCTTGGCCCTTTGGCCAAGGTCAAAGTGTAGTATATGTCCTGCAGATACTGCAAGCAAAGACCATATGTGGGGCAACTCACCATATAAGACCTTGGTCAATGTAGGGGCAACCCTTCATACCAATTGTCACTATCCAGCTCCCCTACTCCCCGGGGAGTTGGTCCCCATTTTCCCTTCACTCCTCACATTAAAAATCGGCATTGTGCCCAATTTTCTCAGTGGGGGAGAAAATAAATAACCTTTTCTTGGCTTTTTGGCCCAGATCAAAGTGTAGTATCTGTCCGGCAGATGCTGCAAGTAAAGACCATATGTGGGGACAACTCCACATATAAGACCTTGGTCAATATAGGGGCAACCTTTCATACCAGTTGTCACTATCCAGCTCCCCTACTCCCCGGGGAGTTGGTCCTCGTTTCCCCTTCACTCATCACAGTAAAAATCGGTCTTGTGCCTAATTTGCTTGGTGGGGGAGCAAATAAATACCAACCCCACATATAAGACCGTCGTCAATGTAGGGCCAGCCCTTCATACCAATATTCAGCTCCCCTACTCCCCGGAGAGTTGGTCCCCATTTCTCCTTGACTTCTTATATTAAAAATCGGCCTTGTGCCTTATTGTCTCGGTGGGGCAGCAAATAGATAACCTTTTCTTGGCCTTTTCGCTAAGATCAAATTGTACTATCTAGTCTTACTACATGCAGTACTTATTGTGATATAAAGTGAGGATTATTTTCCGCAATTATTTAATGTAAAATCATCACCCACTTTACAACCAGTCAGTATCCAAGTCATTCAAATCATTCTCCAGATTATTCAAGTTGTTTTCGAAGGATTCCAGTTTGTTTTTTAGCATTCAAGTCATTCTTAAGTTCATTCAATTCATCCTTAAGTTCATTAGTCATTCTAAGCCATTTACTTTTTATTTATTTAAGTCATTTCAGCCCATTTTACGGTCATTTTAGTTTATCTTAAAGAATTTCATGTCAATCCTACATTCCCGCATTTTACGAGAGCACGCGACTAATGGCTATCGGTCTTGTTTTCTAATAATTTGAGCAGGAATTCTTCATAAGTCTTGGATTCGGTTTCGATTGTAGCTGATGACACCTTAGTAATCTATTTTTTTATAAATAATTTTATCAAGAATTCTTAAGTTTTTGTTGTCGTTTCGATTATAGCTGAATAATTAATCTATATATATATATATATATATATATATATATATATATATATATATATATATATATATATGTGTGTGTCTGTGTGTGTGTGTGTGTGTGCGTCTGTTCGTGTGGGGAATTCGGTTTCGATTCTAGCTGATGTACTCCAGTCGTATAGATATATATATATATATTTTTAATTTTTGAAATCGCAATTTACAATAAATAAAAATCGATAGAACATTAACTCTATAATAATATATCCCAAATCTCCACGAATTAAAATATCATATTTAAGCGTACTTTACGATCGGGCTTTACCGGACGTTCGTGCTAGCTTAGATAAATACTTTTGAAATTTTAACAAAAAACTACAATAATATCAGAGCTTCTCCATTTACACTGAACATCTACAGAATGCCAACATCAATATATTACATATGAACGAGTCCCCTTTGGAATTTCCACAGGTTTTGTTAGTATATATATATATATATATATATATATATATATATATATATATATATATATATATATGAGCAAATAGTTAATAAAACGTGTTAAAAACACTTTTAAAAAGAGTTAAAAACATATTTAATCTTAAAGGGAAACAATTAAAAAGTGGATAGTCCTTAATCCGCGGAGTTTCGAAGAAATACTTACCTTCTAATCAGAGGGTAGGAATTAGAAAAATGCAGGATCGGATTTTGCATACAAAAGTATTTGATGAAACTGCAAGTAAGTCAAAGATCTTACGTGATAGCAAAAAGTGAAGCAGAGGGAATATGGCGAAGAAAGGGGTTATTTCACGTGAATAGATAGTCTGGTGAAAGGTAAATTATCCCATGACGGTAAAACCCCAAAATGTAATTCCAAGAAAGTGTATTAAATTTCCATTCGCACAAGTAAAATCAAAGGAAATGACATAATGGGAAGATGGTCCAAAATAATCCAAAAGGCCGAAATCCATGGAATAATTCACAAATATGTACAAATATGTACTCGGCAGCCGTGTCAAACGCATATCTTATTTTTCTTTTATTAATATTATTGAAATTTTTTTCTCCTTTTCCTTGTACATATTTGTGAATTATTCCAAGGATTTCGGCTTTTGTATGCCTTTATATGAAAATTATAGAAATCCAACTTAAACCAATTAGTTTAAATGTGGGTAAACGATTATTTAGATTACGTTTTAAAAGAAAGATCTCACAACAACAATGACTGCTGTACAAATGCCACTTGGCAACGAATTAACCAAATATATAAGGCGCCGCCTTCACCTAATAGCTAAACAGAAAAATGTTAAATATTCTCTGGTATCCAAAATTGTTATATTTGTAAAACTGTATTTATTTTCCTTTCGTATCTATAGATTATATGACAAATAAGAGTGTACAAGTCATATCCTATCATAAAAAGATCAATTTATTTAATGTCAGTAGCGCGATAAATTTTAGAAAATAAGTATTTTATCAAAAGCCTACAGTTTTAGGGCTTCTGTAACTATTGTAACACACATGTATCAAACCGCTGGTTAAATGTGCCAGGCGGGTTGCTTATTTGCACAAACATGCTTATCCGGTAGTTGCTTTCTACTTACTCCGTTGCGTCTATTAACTAGCAGTTGCTGGGCTTATATGTCAACGGCAAACATGTTATATTAAAGATTCAGCCAATATTATCAAGTCTTAGTATGTGTTCCTAATTCCTAATATGGAAATATACATTGGGATTAGCAGTTACATGAAGTTGTGAACTTATGCGCTTCAAAGTAAGATTAGCTAACGTTAATCTTTATAGAATTTTAACATTCATATCGATCCAAAACAATTCATGTAGAAAGAACTATTTATTTAGGACAACATCTACAGAACCACTAAATATGGATTTGCGCGAGTAGATGTCTGTTCACGTGACACTTCGATTTAATTGCATGATAGAACAGTTTAGGGTGCAGGGAGAAAAAACAAAAAACAAAATCGAGCAGTTCGAAAAGTAGACATTAAGAGTAGAACGATTTCCGGTGTTTCGTATGTCAATTCAATGAAAACATCACGACTATCATCCCATCTTGGGCCAGTGCAACTAAGTGCTGTTTACGCACATTTTAAAACTATACATTCGCTTAACAGATAAAGTTTGCCGCCACGTATTAAATTTACCCAAATTTATCTTGGATAAGAAAATAAATGTTCTAGACACTAGAATAACTCAAATAAACTATCTTCATCGTATCTTAAAAAAATGTATTTTTGTTTTATGTTCGCTTTATTTTTCTGAGTATTCACAAGACATCGCTTAAAATGTAGAATCCTTAGACATTTAAAATGAGTTATGCTAAAATTATAATTGTTTTTTTTTATTTTTAAGGTAGTTATTTTTCAGTTCATTCAATTTTCTTGGAAGAAGAAACAAATCAACTGCGTTAAATTAGAATTATTATAGTTAAATATAATATGTATAAAATGAATGCAAATTATATCAATTTACTCCGCTTACAACCAACGAGAATGTGTGTTTTAGGCAATAATGTGAACAGATTTTATCGCAGGAACCCCTAAGTTAGACTAGAAATAGCATTCAGGTATTACACTAACGTCATGTGATACAATTTCCTACCTATTCTAAAAAATTGAAAGGGACTAAATCTCTTACTATTTTAGTGAGATTAGTAGGCTGATCAAAATTTCACGCAATCACATAAGTAGCGACACCGTTGACTAAGACCAATTTAATAGATGTATTTAACTAGACTTTAGATAGCTTCTACTCTTAAGAGATTTGTGTTCTGAAGCACAGATACAGAATTCCGAATCGTATGGTTTTCTTTTAAAATAGTTGTACAGTTTTAATAATGCTGAACTGTTTACATCAGTACGGAAATGATAAGAAATTACGTTAACTTACCAGGAAAGACAAAACTGCATATTAACTTACTTATTTTAAAGGGTATAGAAGCTAATGTAAAATCATGTTGATGGTCGCATGCAATTAATTGTCAAATTAAAATAATTGCTATCAGAAAATGTAAAAGAATATTAACAAAAAAATTTAAAAAACACATTTAATGTCCATAAATAAATCCCCCCCCAGAATTAAACACACTAGTTTTTGGTATGTATTTTATTTTGCAATATTGATCTAGCGATTAGCGTACGATAACTTTCAAAGCGTTTCAAATCAAGACAAGTATCTACGCATTTTCTTATAGCAAACTCATTGAAATATGCAAAGTCATTAACCAGGCATACACAAAAAATTAGTCATATTATCTTCAGCTGAAAAAATAAAATACATACAAAAAAAAACTAGTGTCTTTGTGGAGGGCGGGGGGATTTATTTACGCCCGTACCAGCATAATTTTATTGGACTAGAAGAAAAACTGATTATCGCAATAAAGATAAGTTTAAAATTATTTGTCTACAATGCAATCACCGAGTCATAAGTAAAAACCATATAATCATTCCAAATATGTGATGCTAAAAATTCAAAGTCTAATTAATTATATTAGGTTTGTAGAAAATAGATAGTAATAGTCTAAAATCAACATTGAAATAAAGTATGTATTGCCATGTTATGTTTGTTTAAAGGCGTACACTCGCTTTGTGCGGAGTGAGTTCCAATACCAAACAAAGCCCAAAAACATTAGAACAAACATCATCAGAAAAAGGATATCGATGTACGTTAAGTAATCAAAGTTGATTTGTCCAGGGTGTGAGCCTCGTCGTATATTCATAACAGTATCCATAATAATTCCTATTCTCCCCGACGAAAATTTTACCACGTTTAGCAGAATATATATTTAAATAACAAAATAGAAAATACATTCCAGGATAATTAAAATTGTATCCGTCAATTCCATTCATTTTTCTGCATGCTTTGTTATCATTTATTTAAAACCGGTGTCTTTCAGAAATGTAGGTTCTATCAAAATTATAAAATAGTTTTAATCAGTAGGAGTTCGTATGTAAAACCCAGGCTTATTTTAAAGCAAAAAAAATGTAAATGTAATATTTACACATCTGAACGTAACGGCTTTTATTCTATAAATAGATAGGCACACGTGCAAAAGTTATCACGGAATAGAAATCTTCTTACGCTCTAGAAAGACACGACAATATGCCAGTTGGCAAAAAGACGCCAAGTATTTTTAAAATTCATCCTAACAAATGTTTTTAATGTTACCTTAATTAAACTTCTTTTTCTTGTTTTATTTATGTATATGAATTTACTTGTTTGTACTTTTCCTGTCTTATTCGTCATCCCCCCTTCGCGACTACAATCGAAACAGGACAAAAGTTAGGACTTTATTTTTGAAAGAAAATGTAAATTTAATATTTACACATCTGAACGTAACGACTTTTATTCTATAAATCGATAGGCACACATGCACAAGTTATACGGAAATAGAAATATTCTTACGTTCTACAAAGACACGACAATATGCCAGTTGGCAAAAAGACGCCGAACCATTATGGCAACCAGACGTTAATTATTTTTAAAAATCATTCTAACGAATGTTTTTAATGTTACCTTGTTTAAACTTGTTTTTCTTGTTTTATTTATGTATATGTATTTATTGTCTGCATTTTTCCTGTCTTACCTGTATCCCCCTTCGCGACTACAATTAAAACAGGCAAAATACTGCTCACCTGCTACAAAGTAAACTAGCGATAAAAAACCAAAATGCCGGGAATTATTTTCTCTATTACAGTAGATAAAGTTAGGACTTTTTTTAGTAATATGCTTAATATATACTACTACTGCAAGCTTACTTATATTAGAAATGCTTTCTTCCTAGGAAGCCAATCAAGCCATCTAATATAGTTAGACTTATTTTCAATTATATTCGAACTGTAATACAGTGACATTAGCAAAGTAAAAGTCACTTATGAAAACTAACCTCCTAAATTAAAACCTTGAATAATTATCTAAACTCAAATGTAAATTAATATTAAGCCTACTTTACAAATTGATAAAAACATCCACCCATTAATATGGGAGGGGACATTATCATCAAAAGTGTCCTGAATTGATAATTTAGTACCGGACTTTACTACTTTGATATTGATAAGTCACTTGTACCCATCCCTCCCTTTTTCAAATGCAGGGTAGATAATACAGTGGATGTGTTATCGGCAGCTCCAGTAACTCTCGATTCTCCTTTTTTGTCCCTCAGTCGTCATTCAACTTAGTGTTTTTTCGGACAAAGGGCGAGGAAAAAGCTGCTTTAAAGGTCGGTAATACTTGGTGACCAGTAGTCTGAGATGGCGGAAATTTTCTATCTCTATGTCTATCCTTGTGACCATGTCACTAGTAAGGGTTTGGGAGGTAAACGTTTTGTCTGGGCTGACGTTATCCGCCTAAGAGTCAGGGACCCGAACCTTGCATTAACCACTAAGGAGGCTGTCCTATCAGCAGTCGCAAAGAACTGGGACTGCTGTATTGCCATTTGGTGAATGGATTCTGGACCAGGCAGTAGTCTCTGGTGGGGCCTCTCGATGCCGTACTAGTGGGTAATAGTTACGGCTTCACCTATTTATATGCTACAAAAAATCCTGTCTTTTTCTCTCTTACTTTCCCTCTCTGTACTGCTCTACGCAAGTATGCCGACCTGTTTCACAAATGCCAAAACCTCGACATGAAATATCTCCAGCAGAAAAAAAACTCGAATAAACCTAGAACCCCATTTTCCAACGTATACCCTACTACCAGGTTTCATTCTCCAACATAAGGGGTCTACGTTCCCACCTTCCGGAGGTTGAAACCCAATTACAGGAGACGAAACCGGACTTATTCTTTTTAAGTGAAACTAGAATAGGGCCGACCACTTCCCTATATTAGTTCATAATTAACGGATACTCTAACTTAACAGCTAAATCTGACCCTCAAGATGGCCATAGTCATGGAATATGTGCCTGCATTAAAGATGGCTTCCCGTGTGGTAGAGATATCTGTACAGAAGATCTAATTTACCCTATATGTGCTTCAAGTTTGCACTTGCTTGCACCACTGCATTTATATTTGCACTCTATCGGACCCATAACAGCGGAGTTACTATCTTTAAGAGTATATCTGAGAAAATAGACTACATAATGTCTGCACATTCCTCGGCTAACATCCACATCTATGGTGACTTCAACGTCCATAACGTGTATTGGCTGACCCATTCAAATAAGACAGACGACGAGGGGATGTTTTGTCATTATTTTGCCATTGCTTATGACCTCACTCAGATTGTTCGCGAACCCTGTCAATATGCAAGCCTCCTAGACCTTTTTCTCTCAACTTCCCTTGAGCTATGTTCATGTTCCGTTCATTTTCCTCTAGGATCCTCCGACCACTCCGTCGTATCAGTTAAGATAAAAATGAAATATAATAAGTCCCATGATGTCCCCCTCCACCGTACTGAATACCGATACTCTATGGCTGACTGGGACAGCTTCCGTAAATTCATATCTGATTTACCTCTCCATTCCATGTTTAAAAAAGATGTGTCCTCTATAGTATCCGATCTGACCGAATGGTTAATTGTAGGCATAAACCAATTCATACCATCTAAAAAAAGTCCAACAAAAACCTAACAGCCAGCCATGGTTCTCCCCCAGAATGTGCTGCTGCTATCGCACACAGAAATCACTTTTTTCATAACTACCAACGTAATAGATGCACTGAGACTGAGGTTGCTTTCACGAACGCCAGCAACCACTGTAAAAGAGTAATACAAATGCAAGAGAGCTATATGCCCAGTCTGTTAAATCCAAAGTAGCTGATCAGCGGCTTGGTTCCAGTTTTGGCAAATAACAAATAAGATCCTGAACAGAAGTGTGCGTTCTATCCCAACCATTATCAATGAACCATAGGTCATCTCATCAGCATCAGACAAGGCCAAACTATTAGCCAAGAACTTTGCAACTAATTCTATCCTATGCGACGAAGGCTATCAACTCCCCATATTTCCTCCTATAGCACATAACAGGCTAGGTAACAGACACATATCTGTGCATGAGGGCGCCAAGCTAATCAAGAACCTTGATTACAGTAAAGCAACTGGCCCTAACGGCATCACAATTATAGTGTTAAAAAATCTTCAACCAGAAATTGCTCCCATGCTTACGAAACTGTTTATGCGCTGCCTTAAGGAGAAGTGTTTTCCGACTCCCTGGAAAACCTCATCAGTATGTCCTGGATTTAAGAATTCAGGTGAAAAGTCATCTCCCTCTCAGTATAAACCAATAAGCCTCCTGTGTGTTATGAGTACGTTGCTGGAATCCATATTTCATAGAAAAATTGTAAACCACCTCAGCAGAAACAATCTTCTTAGTGACACACAATATGGTTTCCGTTCTGAAAGATCTATCGCAGATGTGCTAACGGTTATATCTCACAGGATTAATGAACCTCTTGACAAATGCTTCCTTTCTAAGGCAATTGCTCTTGACATATCAAAGGCCTTCGACAAGGTATGGCATAAGGGCTTACTTCACAAGATTTCCAGCTACGGTATGACTTGAAATGTTTTCTCAATCATTAAATTGTTTCTCTCCGATAGGTTTATAAGAGTAGTGGTCGAGGGACAAAAATCAGAGGGCTGCAGTATTAATGCTGGAGTCCCTCAAGGGTAAATCCTAAGCCCAACTCGCTTCCTTATCTACATCAATTACCTCCCTAAACACGCACTTAAATCATTCGTTGACATATATGCTGATGCCACGACCATCTACGGCAGCACATCAAAGGCTGTAAATGACAAAGTTCTCTCTAATTCTCTCTCCTCTGATCTCGAGCCAGTGGTTCAGTGGGAAAAGTCGTGACTGGTTACCTTTAATGCATCTAAAAACAACCTCCTATCTTTACATCATGAACGCCCTGATCCCTATCTGGCATCAATTAAAATGGATAGCTCTCGTCTACGAGAGGACCCGTGTTTTGACAAGCTTCTAGTTTTGTCCTTTACTCCTGATCTGAAATGGAACACGTACATCAAGTCTGTTGCCAAGGTCGCTGGAAAGATGGTGGGATCCTTCTACCGCTCCAGAAGATATGTCACTACTGATGCAATTCTCTAACTATATAAAAGCCAAGTAGTCAAAGGATGAAATACAGCTGGCATATCTGGGCAGGATCTGCTAAAAACAGCCTATCCTGCCTTGACACAGTACAAAATATACTTCGTAGCTTAGTGTGGGGCACCCTTTTCTCTACCCTGCAACCTCTCTCCCAAAGAAGAGACGTTGCGAGCCTATCGTTATTTTATCTTTGTTGCAATGACACATGCTGGTCTGAAATCCAATCTCCAGTCCTCCCTCGCCAATCTTTCACGAAAAACACCAATCTAGCTGAATCCACTGTGAAAAATTTCCCCCACTCTTTATCTGTCCCTAAATCAAAACGTGGATTCCCTGAACAAAGCTTCTTTCTAAGAACTGCATGCCTGTGGAACTCTGTTCCGTCTGCCTGCTTCCGACCTGACTATAACTTGGATGTCTTCAAGTCTAACGTAAAAAAAATTCCCAATTAAACAGCCTCCTTAAGTAAACATTTTATCAAATCTCTACACTAACATACTGTACTTGAAATAACCCTTATCCCTGGCTGGCTTCCGGGCCTTGATAAGTTGTGACCACCGTGTAAAAAAGCATAGATATACATTTATAGATATAAATATTATATATATTATATGTATCTTATATATATTATACATTTTTTTACAAAGGAATCACCACATTATCAAGGCCCAGAGGCCACTCAAGGATAAGGGTTAAAGAGTGTACAGTAGAAATTGGTCAATATAGTAATCATTAGTAATGAAAATTTGGTAAATTTAATAACTTATATGGGACGGCTCATCAAGAACTTATTTACTTTAGACTTGAACACAACCATATTGTAGTCAGCCGGAAATCAGGAAAACGGAAGACAATTCCACAGGCGTGCAGTTCTAAGAAAGAAGCTTTGTTCATGGAATCTACGCTTAGGTTTAGGCACAGATAAAGAGTGGGGGAAATTATTGATAGTGTTTACAGCTAGACGAGTGTTTCTTGTGAAAGTTTGGCGAGGGGGGACCATAGATTGAAGCTCAGTTGAACACTTTCCATGAAAATAACGATACATCAGAGACAAACTCGCAACATCTCTTCTGTGAGATAGAGGTTGCAAGGAGGAGAAAAGGACATCTCCTACGAGGCTACGAAGTCTATTTTGAACTTTATCAAGGCAGGATAAGTCCTTTCTAGCAGCTCCTGCCCAGATGTGGCAACAGTATTCCATCCTTGGACGTACCTGGCTCTTATATAGATAGAGAATAGCATCAGCAGTGAGATATCTACTGGATCGATAGAAAGATCCCACCATTTTTCCAGCGGCCTTGGCAACAGATTTGCTATATGTGTTCCATTTAAGATCAGGAGTAATGGTCAAGCCCAGAAGCTTGTCAAAACTTGAGGCCTCCTGAAGACGAGAGCCATTCATTTCAATTGATGACAAATGTGGATTAGAATGTTGTGATGTAAACAGAGAAGCTTGGTTTTAGATGCATTAAAAGTAACCAGCCACTCCTTTCCCCATTGTACTACGTGCTCAAGATCAGAAGAGAGAGAATTGGAGAGAACTTGGTCGTTTACTGTCTTAGATGTGGTACAATAAATGGTAGTGTCGTCAGCATAAATGTCTACAAATGATGTAAGGATATGATTTGGAAGATCATTAATGTAGATCAGGAGAAGAGTTGGGCCCAGGATGGATCCCTGAGGGACACCGGCATTAATACTGTGAGCTTCTGATTTTTGCCCCTCAACTACTACTCTTATGAACCTATCAGAAAGAAATGATTTAATAATTGAGAAGACTTTTCCAGCTATACCATAGCTAGCGATCTTATGAAGTAAACCTTTATGCCATACCCTATCAAAGGCTTTAGATATGTCAAGAGCAATTGCCCTAGAAAGATTGCCACCGTCGAGAGATTTGCTAATCCTATGCGATATAACTGTAAGTACATCTGATGTAGATCTAGCAGAACGGAAACCATATTGAGTGTCACTAAGAAGGTTATTTTTGTTGAGATGGTTGATTACTTCTGTATTTAACACAGATTCTAGCAACTTACTCATGACGCACAGGAGACTTATTGGCCTGTACTGAGAGGGGGATGAGCGATCACCTGAATTCTTAAATACAGGGCATACTGATGAGATTTTCCAGGGAGATGGGAAACTATTCTCCTTAAGACAACGTTTAAACAGTTTTGTAAGTATGGGCGCTAGTTCAGGTTGAAGTTTTTTGAGTACTATAATTGGAATACCATCAGGGCCAGTTGCTTTACTCGAATCAAGGTTTTTGATTAGCTTGGCAACATCACGTACAGATATACGTATATCACATAGCGTGTTTTCTGATACAGGAGGAAATATTGGGGGTTGGCGGTCTTGGTCGCAAAGGGTAGAATTAGCTGCAAAGTTCTTGACAAAGAGTTTGCCTTTGTCTGATGCTGACGAGATTACCTCAGGTCCATTGATAATAGTTGGGATGGAGCACACGCTTCTGTTCAGGATTCTGTTTGCTATTTGCCAAAACTGATGGGAACCAAGCCGCAGCTCAGCTACTTTGGACTTAACAGATTGAGCATACAACTCTCTTGCGTTCCTTATTACTTTCTTACAATGGTTGCTGGCAGTCCTGAAAACGGCTTTAGTTTCCATACATCTATTACGTTTGAAGCAGTGGAAAAAGTGATTTCTGTGCGCAATGGCAGCAGCACATTCTGGAGAGAACCATGGCTGGCTGTTAGGTTTTTGCTGAAACTTTTTAGAGGGTATAAAATGGTCAATACCTACAATTAACCATTCAGTCAGGTCTAATACTATAGAGGACACATCCTTTTTAAACATGGAATGCAGAGGTAGATCAGATATAAATGTACGGAAGCTATCCCAGTCAGCCTTAGTGTATCGATATACTGTACGATGAAGAGGTACGTCTGGGGACTAATTACATTTCATTTTTATCTTAATTGATACAACAGAGTGGTCGGAAGATCCAAGAGGCGACAGAACAGAAACTGAACATAGTTCAGGGCAAGTTGTAAGAAAAAGGTCTAGTAGGCTCGCATACTGGCCGTCATTATCGGGCACACGGGTAGGTTCCTGAACAATCTGAGTGAGGTCATAGGCAATGGGGAAATCATGACAGAACCTCCCCTCATCATCAGTCTTGTTTGAGTGGGTCAACCATTCGACGTTGTGAACATTGAAGTCTCCACATACGTGAATGTTAGCTGGAGGATAAGTAAAAAGGACTTGGTCAATTTTCTCAGATATGCTTTGAAAGATAGTAACTCCGCTGTTGTGGGGGCGATAGAGAGTAAATATAAATGCAGTAGTGTGAGCTAAAGTAACCCGGATGCACATATAGGGTAAGTTAGGATCTTCCCTGGAGATGTCCCTCCCACATGGAAAGCTATCTTTAATATAGGCACATATTCCATGCCCATGGCGATCTTGGGGGTCAGATTTAGAAGTTAAGTAAGAGTATCCTGTAATTGCAAACTCATCTAGGGAAATAGCCTGTCCAATGCCAGTTTCACTTAAAAATAAAAGGTCTGGTTTAGTCTCCTGTAATTGGGTTTCAACCTCTGGAAGGTTAGAACGAAGACCCCTGATGTTGGAGAAGGAGACATGGTAGTAGGGGTCTACATATATATCATATATATTATGTCAAATCTATATAACATATTATATGTATATGCTATATATATATCTTAAATATATTATATATATCATATATATTATACATATATTATATATACATATATATGTATACGTATATATATCATATATATCACATATTATACATATATGTATACGTATATAAATCATATATACAATATATATTATATATATTATATATATATTATATATATATCATATAAATATATATTATATACACATATCATATATACATTATATATATATATATTAATATATTATATTATATATAAAACATATATATTATATATATTATATATATGATATATATATATATATTATATATATATATATATATTATATATACCATATATATTATTTATTATATATAAAATATATATATTATATATATTATATATATCATATATATATATTATAAAATATATATATCATATATACATTATATATACCATATATATATATTATATATCATATATATTATAGGTATTATATATATACTATGTATATATATTATATATATTATAAAGATATTATATATATTATGTATACATTATATATTTTATATATATTATATATATATAATATACAATGAATTACATATATTATATATGTATATATTATATATCTATTATATATCTTTTATATATATATTATATACATTATATATAATATATATAATATACAATATACATATATTATAGATAATTATACCCCATATAAAATGATATATATATATATTATATATACTATATATTTATATATTTTATCGTATATACATATTATGTATATCTTATATACATATTATATATTTATTATATGTAATATATTATATATGTGATATATATGATATATATCATATATATATTATATATTATATACATAATAGATTACATATATAAATATAATATATATATTTTATATTATATATATATGATACGCATATATATATATAGAAATATATGTATTTCTGATGAGATATATTTTATATATTATATATGTATATATTATATATTGTATGTATTATATATATTGTATGTATTATATAAATATATTTATTATATATACATAATATATATATATATATATATATATATATATATATATATATGTTATATATATAGTAGCGGGGGTACTCTGCCGGGTGTTTGGGGGTGTGTTTTTTCTTAAATAAAAAAGATACCGGGGGTAAGGATCAATTATTAAGCCTTCAGTCAAGTTTGAAAATAAAATCGGCCAACCAGAATGAGTTACTGATATATTATATATATATGTATATATATATATATATATATATATATATATATATATATATATATATATATACATCAAATATGTATATATGATATATATATATATATTCTCTCTATATATTATATAGATATATAGATATTATATATATATTACATAGATATTATATATTATATATATATATCTATTATACACATTATATATAATATATATTTTATAAATTATGTATATATATTTTTATACATATTATATATATTATATATATATAATGTATATATTATATAAATATGTTCTATATAGTATATATAATTTATAAATATATCATATATATTATATATATTTTATACATTATATGTATATATTATATTTGTAATGTATGTATATATATGATATACATACTATATGTATGTCATATATATTATACATATGCTATATATATATATAAATATGTTATATATCTATAATATATATATATACTTGCGGAGGTACCCGGCGTTACCTTTTGTTTTAGAAGTTGTCTCTTAAAGAAACCGGGGGGTAGGATCGAACCCGATGCCCTGAGGCGAAGTTTGAAAATAAAATCGGCCAGCCAGAAATAGTTACTGAAAGATATTTACACTTCCTTCAGTAACAACCAAATTGACAGGTGTTCGCACGGAAACCGTGTAGCGTTACGACGACGACGACGACGTCGACAACGTAAGCAATAGCTATTCAGCAAATGAAATCAATGACCAGGGTTGTTTGTTATTAGCGAAGTAAAAAAGAAAACGAACGTTAACACTTAAGCGGGGGGGGGGTAATTAAAACATCGAAAAAAAACACAAAAAAACTAACGTAAGGTAAACGAACCATGTTAAATATAAAAAGCGAGAAAAGAAAACAGTAAAACAAACACGTGAAAAATGGCTTAAATAAGCCTGTTTCGATATTTAAATTTAAAAATCGGTGGGTACCCGGGTGTTTTGGTGTATGTAAAAAAAAAAAAGAAAAACCAAAGTTACGTGAAAATATCTTCAATAACTCGGGTTCAATATCTAAATTTAAAAAATCGAACAAAATATCTCACACCACGATTTGGACCCAAAAAGTTTAGATAAAGAACCAACGCGCTAACCAACTGAGCTAACGTAACGTCTATGAAATTTAGTCACTATTTAAACTATTTATAGTAAATCAGGTCATGACGTCATGTGACGAATGCTTAGAACCTGTCGTCGTTAGGGGAGGGCCGTTTTTGTTGCTACCCCCTGTCGAAAATTGTCGATTTCGGGGTGAATTAATGAAGATTTCGGAAAATTTTTCGAGATTTTTCGAGCGAAGGATGTAGTGTACATGTGATACCAAGTTTGTGAATTTTTGTGCTGTCCGGCGAAAGTATTTAGCGGACACACAAACACACATACAAACATACCTACATACATTTTCGCTTTTATAGACTATATAGATATTATATATATATATATATATATATATATATATATATATATATATATATATATATATATATATATATTATAGTATATATATTAAATATATAATATATACATTATATATTATATATTATATTACATAAATATATATATATTATATATATTATATACATTATATATAATATATAGGTAATATAAAAAAAAATATATATATATATAAATTGCATATATATTTAAAACATATTATATATATTGCATATATATTACATATATATATTTATATATTATATATACACATATTTATATATATTATATATACAAATATAAAATATATACATATATTCTTTATATATTATATATATATTATATATATATTATATATAATATATATAAAAAATTATAGAATATATATATTATATATATTATATATAGATATATATATATATTATATACAATGTATATAAATTATACATATATATAATATATACACATATTTTATATTATATACATTATAAATCAATATTTGTGTAAATTTCGGAAGGTTTATCC
The DNA here is from genome assembly GCF_053919585.1 of Euprymna scolopes. Taxonomy (NCBI): domain Eukaryota; kingdom Metazoa; phylum Mollusca; class Cephalopoda; order Sepiida; family Sepiolidae; genus Euprymna; species Euprymna scolopes. The sequence continues at coordinate 110,706,975 of NC_136494.1, forward strand.
TGCCTTATGACACTTTATCTCTAGCCTTAGTACGGAGCATGGAACAATTCATTTAGCTGGATGAGAATATATATATATATATATATATATATATATATATATATATACATATTAAAGAATATATATGTATTATATAATATACATGTATATAAATAATATATAATATATATATTACAAATATATTACATATAACATTTATATATACTATATATATACATATTATATACATTGTATATATTATATATATATATTATATATATTATGATATAAATATTTATATATATTATATATAGTAAAATTATTATATATATTATACATATATATGTATATATTATATACATTATATATATTATATATATTATGTACATACATATATTATAGATACATATATTATATATATTATATATACATATTACATCATATATACACATAATATAAATGTATGTTATATATAATATATATAATATATATATTATATATCTATTATATATTCCCTATACATATATTATACATATATTACATACATTTTATGCATATGATATATGCATATATATCATAGATATATTATATATATTATATATATATAGTATATATATATATCATAAATATGTATTATATATATCATATATATATATTATATGTAATATATAGTCTATGTATAATCTATATATTCTATTTATATATATTATATACATAATATATATATATATATATATATATATATATATATATATATATATATATATATATATATTCGATGTATGTATATATAATCTATGTTTCGGAGATGGGTATATTTGCCGATGACACCACTCTCTATAAAATATATGAGGGGAAAACAAATGAACACATTTCCAAGGAAATGGCAGAAACGCTAGAGGATCACCTCCAATCCGTAGTGGAATGGGGACAAAAATGGTTGGTCACATTCAATGCTGTTAAGACTAAGCTTGTTTCCTTCAATAACTACAAGAAACCTTCTCTGCCACCAATAGCAATGGCAAAGAACACATTACCTGAAAGTACTTCTTTTAAACTCCTCGGCCTAACGTTTACAGGGAATATGAACTGGAATAGATACATTGAGAGCATTGCCAAGGTTGCTGCACAGAAGGTGGGATCTCTATTCCGTGCTAGAAAACTACTTACGCCTGACAGTATCCTATACCTCTATAAGGCAACAATTCGCCCATGTATGGAGTACTGTTGTCACATCTTGGCTGGTGCATCTGCTTCTTGTCTCTCGCTCCTGGATAGGGTTCACAAGAGAGTCGCCAACCTGATAGGTCCTGAACTGTCATCTATGCTTCAACCTCTGTCACATCGACGAGATGTTGCATCCCTCTGCCTGTTCTACAAATACTTCAATGGTGAATGCACTGACGAACTGCAAACACTTGTACCTCCCCGACGTAACTACGCCCGACAAACCCGACAAGCTATTAAGTCTCATCCCTTTATAGTAGAGATCCCTAGGCGCAAAAAGCATTTTACTCCAATAGTTTCTTCCCCAGAACTGCGGGTCTTTGGAACTCCCTTCCGGGATTCTGCTTTCCAAACGGCAAGGATATGCAGAAGTTCAAGTGTAATTTTAAGAATCACCTTTCTACTCACCTCCCTTTCATAATGACCCCGCTAATTAAGTCCCTGATAGAAGCCCCCTGCTTTCAGGTGCCACTGTGCAATGTTTGTGGTGAAAATTGAATAAAAAATAAGAAAATATATATTCTCTATAAAATTATATTAAGTATATATTGTATATATATATTATAATATATATATATAAATTATATATATAATATATATATATATATTATGTATATAATATGTGATATATATATTAATATATATCATATATATAATATATGTATAAATATTATATATTATATAATATATATATATTATATTATATATATTATATATATATATATATATATATATATTACATATATATTACATATATACCTTAGATATATTATATATATATTATAAATATAATTCATATATATTATATATATTATATGTATATCTTATATATATTATATATATGTATCATATAATTTATATATATATATATATATGTATATTATGTATTATATTCTGTATATAGTAAATATATTGTATATATTATACATTAAATAGTATCTATATATATTATATATGATATATATACATTATATATATTATATATATCTTTATATGACAAATATAATGTACATTATATATATATTGTATATATATATACAGACATATACTATAACTATATATATATATTATTGTATATATCATACATATTATATATATTATATATATTAACTATATATATTATTTTATATATATTATATAAGGATTATAAAGTATTGATATATATTATATAGTTTATATATATTATGTATATTATATATATTTAATATATGTAATATATATATATTATATATATTAGATAGATATTAAATATATTATATATATATATATTATATATATTGTATATATATACATCATATATATATTATCTATATATTATGTATATAAAATATATACTATATATATGTAAATATATCATATATAATATATACATTATATATATATATATATATATATATATATATATATATATATATACTAGCGGGGGTACCCGGCGTTGCCAGAGTGTTTGTTTCCGGGACGGGGGGGAGTTTTAAAAAAATGTTATGGTAGGTAAGTAGGAAGGATCAAACCCGGAGTCATGAGTAAAAGTAAGAAAATAAAGTGTGAAAAAAAAACAAAAAAACATTTGCAACGTAAACAGTTCGGCCAGCAAGAAAAGTCCATTCCAGTTGTTTAGGAAAAAAAAAAAACGACTACGGTAGGTCGGCGCGAACGTGAAAATATAATGTGAATTGTCCAGCACGCTAATCACTACGCCACAGATCACTGCAGCTTAGTTTAGTGATTTTAAATAATTTCACATAAAAGAACTACGGAGCCAAACCGGTGTTCTCTTCTCAACTGTTCCTTGTGAACGATCCCCAAACGGTGTTAAGTGGTGGCAGGGGGAGGAATTTATTAGAGAGAAAATATTTTACCACTTCCATTGATCTTAACCGATTTTGGGCGTGACTTCTCTGCAGAAAAATATAGAAATCTTAGATTATCGAGGAATTTGGGAAATAATAAGCCTATAACACACATCAGATATTGTTCTGCCGTTTGTGCATATTATATTTGCATGAAATATCTTGATTTTTAATCCTATTGAGGTAAAAGTCCGACTGGAAAAAATGAGTTCATTTTTTTATATAGAGATGTGTAGAAAATATATATACATAATATATAGATTATTCAGGTATATATTATATATAATATATGTATATGTTATACATAATATATCTAGTATATATATATATATTATATAAATAGTGTATTATATATATTATATATGTCATATAATTAATATATATATTATATATATTATATACAAATGTATATATATATATATATATTATATTCTATATATTGATTACATAAATATTAGATGTATTATATGTATATATTTTATATATGTTCTATATATTATATATAATATATAGAATCTATATTATATACATATATATATATTATATACATAGTATATATATATTATATATATTACATATACATATATATATATTATACGTATATATATATATATGGATTGTATATATATTATATATATTACATATAGATAATTATATTATATATATATGTTTTATATATATATGGTACATATATATTATACATATTATACCCATTATATATATTTTACATTTATATTATATATATTGTACACAGTATATATATTACATATATATTATATTTATACATATATATATATATATATATATATATACATTATATATGTATTATAAATCTATATATATTATTTATTTATATATATATTATATGTATATATAATATATATATATTACATATATATATTATTTTTATTATATATGTGTATTACATCTTGTATATATATTCTCCAGATTGTTAGAGAGATTGGTTGATATCGGTTGATTAAGGGGGGAATAATCATAACGGGATAAGAAATATTTTTTTTATCTCTCACGGGACGCCCTCGGCGAATGGTGAATTTTAATTCAAATATAAATATGAAAGCATGCCCTTGCCTTCGGCGAGCGTGAATTTAGATTCAATAAAATATTATAAAAATATATATAAATAAATAACAATAGCAAATACAAAAACACACTAGCATTCGAGGTGTACACACACACCCCTCCCTACCTCTGAAAAATAAATGCGCGAGTAGACCACTGTCAGCGAGGCTTATTAGAGGGAAAGGGAGTGAAGAAAAAAGTGAGGTCGACGCTGACGAGTAGTGAAAGCAGTTTTTGAACTGAGCGTTTTTTTAACGGTGAAAAACGATAGCGTTAATATAAACAAAATTGAGAGGCAAGAAAAAAAAGAAGAAAAGAAAAGTGACTGGGGAGAGCAGTGAACGTTGTCAAATGGAGCGGTTGTTTTGTTTACGTTTCAGTGAATAATAAATGAAAACAAAACTTGCTATGAACCGGTGATGCTTAGGAATGCCCAAAGCGCCGGGTGATCAGATTTTCCTGAAATAAACGGGAGTTGAAATCTTTCGGCCGAGAATGAACATCATGAAAAGTTCACGGCGAAGACATTAAAGATGAATAAGGACAGGGTTACAATCAACGAAAATATCGTAATCTCGACGGGGTTCCTATCCAAAAAGTAGAAAAACAGGAAAAATTTCGCGAATTATGAACTTTGCAGAAACATTATGAAACACGAAAGTACAATTGGATAAAGTTAAGTTACTATTATGATTACGCCATCTCGATACATGCTTGTCCTTGGCCGAACTGTCACAGCAATATGACAAGGGTATATACATTTTCTTTTATATGTTTTTTTTTATTTGTCACCTTGTTTTCTTTCCTTTCCTTTATGATGTTTTCGTTTTTTATGGTCCGACCTAACCCCAACCTAGTGTGGTGTGATATTAAATTTGAGGATGTTGAATAAAATTCGTGTTTAAAGATTCTAACGTTATCTAATTTTTGATTTTAGTTTGAATCGTTTGGAACAAAATGTGCTAATGAGAACCTCGGACAACGTGTAAAATAGGTCACAATCGTAGCGGCCAATTTCCTTGCAATTATTTAATTCTTATTTTTATATTGTGTTACGGACAACGTCGGGTAAAGCCCTGAAATAGTCATAAGATTCTTACAAGGGGACATCCACCCGAACTCAGCTTCATAACGGTCCGTAACAATATTATACATATATATATATATATTATAAATGTATGATATATAAAATATATATTATATATATAATATATATATATTATTTATATATATATATATTATTTATATATATATATTATATATATATATTAGATATATCATATATATTATACATATATATAAATATTATATATTATATAACTCACATATATTATACCATTATATTATATATATATATTATATTATATTATATATATACTATCTACATATAATATGTGTATAAAATATATAATATGTATATATATAATATATATATATATATATATATATATATATATTATGTAGCTATATAATCTTTTTTTTTTACACAGTGAACAGCACTTATCAAGGCCCGGAAGCCACTCAGGGATAAGGGTTATTGCAAGTACATCACGTTAGTGAGGAGATTTTATGAAGTGTTTAATTAGGGGGGGGGGCTATTCATTAGGAATTTGTTAACATTAGACTGGAAGACATCCAAGTTGTAGTCCGGAGGGAAGCAGGCAGACGGAACAGAGTTCCACAGGCGTGCAGTTCTAAGAAAGAAACTTTGCTCATGAAATCCGCGTTTGGATTTAGGCTTATATATAGAGTGGGGGAAATTTTTCACAGTGGATTCAGCTAGACGGGTGTTTTTCGTGAAAGATTGGCGAGGGGGGACCAGGGATTGGAGTTCAGACGAGCACCTGCCATGAGAATAACGATAACACAAGGATAGGCTCGCAACGTCTCTTCTGTGGGAGAGGGGTTGAAGGGTAGAGAAAAGGGCATCCCCCACTAAACCACGAAGTCTATTTTGTACTCTGTCAAGGCATGATAAGCTGTTTTTGGCAGCTCCTGCCCAGATATGGCAACAGTATTCCATCCTTGGCCGTATTTGGCTTTTATATAGATAGAGAATTGCATCAGTAGTGAGATATCTTCTGGAGCGGTAGAAGGATCCCACCATCTTTCCTGCGACCTTGGCAACAGACTTGATATACGTGTTCCATTTCAGATCAGGAGTAAAGGTCAAACCCAGAAGCTTGTCAAAACACGGGGGCTCACCCAGACGAGAGCCATCCATCACAATTGATGCCAGCTGGGGAGCAGAGCGTTGATGATGTAAGGATAGGAGTTTCGTTTTAGATGCATTAAAGGTAACTAGCCTCATCTTCCCCCACTGAACCACGCGCTCGAGATGAGAGGAGAGAGAATCCGAGAGAACTTCGTCATTTACAGCCTTTGATGTGTTGCCGTAGATGGTCGTGTCATCAGCATAGATGTCAACGAATGATTTAAGTATGTGTTTAGGGAGTTCATTGATGTAGATCAGGAAGAGAGTTGGGCCCAGGATTGACCCCTGAGGGACTCCAGCATTTATTTTGCAGGCCTCCGATTTTTGTCCATCTACCACTACTCTTATGAGCCTATCGGAGAGAAATGATTTAATGATTGGGAAAACATTTCCAGTTATACCGTAGCTGGAAATCTTGTGAAGTAGACCCTTATGCCATACTTTGTCAAAGGCCTTTGATATGTCAAGAGCAATTGCCCTAGAAAGGAAGCCTTTGTCAAGAGATTCACTAATCCTGTGGGATATAACCGTCAGCACATCTGCGGTAGATCTTGCAGAGCGGAAACCATATTGTATCACTAAGAAGGTTATTCCTGCTGAGGTGGTTGACTATTTCTCTATTTTGTATTGATTCCAGTAACTTACTCATAACACAGAGAAGACTTATTGGTCTGTATTGAGAGGGAGATGACTTATCACCTGAATTCTTAAATACAGGGCAAACTGATGAGGTCTTCCAGGGGGTCGGAAAGCACTTCTCCTTAAGGTAGCGCTTTAATAGTTTTGTAAGTATGGGAGCAAGTTCTGGTTGAAGCTTTTTTAACACTATAATTGGGATGCCATCAGGGCCAGTTGCTTTACTGGAATCTAGGTTTTTTATTAGCTTGGCGACCTCATGCACGGGTATTTGTATGATACCTAGCTTGTTCTGTGCTATAGGAGGAAATATGGGGAGTTGATGGCCTTCGTCGCATAGGGTAGAATTAGCTGCAAAGTTCTTTGCAAATAGTTTGGCCTTGTCTGACGCTGACGAGATAACCTCTGGTCCATTGATAATGGTTGGGATAGAACGCACACTTCTGTTCAGGATCCTATGTTTTATTTGCCAAAACTGGTGGGAACCAAGCCGCTGATCAGCTACCTTGGATTTAACAGACTGGGCATAAAGCTCTCTTGCATTTTTTATTACTCTTTTACAGTGGTTGCTGGCAGTCCTGAAAGCAGCTTTTGTCTCAGTGCATCTATTACATTGGTAGTTATGGAAAAAGTGATTTCTGTGCGCGATAGCAGCAGCACATTCTGGGGAGAACTATGCCTTTCTGTAAGGTTTTTGTTGGACTTTTTCAGATGGTAGTAATTGGTCTATGCCTACAATTAACCATTCGGTCAGATCTGATACTATAGAGGACACTTCATTTTTAAACATGGAGTGCAGAGGTAAATCAGATATGAATGTACGGAAGCTATCCCAGTCAGCCATAGAGTATCGGTATACAGTACGGTGGAGGGGTACGTCTGATGGCTTCTTACATTTTGTTTTTATCTTAACTGATACGACGGAGTGGTCGGAGGATCCTAAAGGAGAATGAACGGTACATGAACATAGCTCAGGGGAAGTTGAAAGAAAAATGTCTAAGAGGCTTGCATATTGATTGGGTGTATCGGGCACACGGGTGGGTTCGCGAACAATCTGAGTGAGGTCATAAGCAATGGCAAAATCATAACAAAACCTCCCCTCATCGTCTGTCTTATTTGAATGGGTCAGCTATTCCACGTTATGGACGTTGAAGTCACCACAGATGTGGATGTTAGCCGAGGGATGTGAGGACAGTATGTGGTCTATTTTCTCAGATATGCTCTTAAAGATAGTAACTCCGCTGTTGTGGGGCCTATAGAGGGCAAATATAAATGCAGTGGTGTTAGCAAGTGCAACCCTGAAGCACATATAGGGTAAATTAGGATCTTCTCTAGAGATATCCCTGCCACATGGGAAGCCATCCGTAATGTAGGCACATATTCCATGCCCATGGCGATCTTGGGAGTCAGATTTAGCTGTTAAATTGGAGTATCCATTAATTATGAACTCATCTAGGGAAGTGGTCGGCCCTATTCCAGTTTCACTTAGAAATAATATGTCCGGTTTCGTCTCCTGTAATTGGGTTTCAACCTCTGGAAGGTTGGAACGTAGACCCCTGATATTGGAGAAGGATACCTGGTAGTAGGGGTCTACGCTGGAAGATGGGGTTCTAGGTTTAATCGAGTTTTTATTCTGGAGATATTTCATGTTGAGGTTTTTGGATTTGTGGAATAGCTCGGCATACTTGGTTAGAGCAGTACAGAGAGGGAAAGTAAGAGAGAAAAAGACAGGATTTTTTTTTATTTGTAGCACACGAAAAGGTAAAGCCGTAACAATTACCCACTAGTATGGCATCGAGAGGCCCCACCAGAGACTACTGCATGGTCCAGATCCACTCACCAAATGGCAATACAGCAGTCCCAGTACTTTGCGACTGCTGATAGGACATCCTCCTTAGTGGTTAATCCAAGGTTCGGGTCCCTGACTATCAGGCGGGTAACGTCAGCCCAGACAAAACGTTTACCTCCAGCACCCTTACTAGTGACATGGCCACAAGGACAGACAAAGACAGAAAAATATCCGATATGTCAGACTTCTGGTCACCAAGTAGTACCGGCCTTTAAGCAGCTTTTTCTTCCCCCTTTGTCAGAAACATCACTCATTGAATAAGGACTGAATGACAAAATAGGAGAAGCGAGAGTTACTGGAGCTGCCGATAACACATCCACTGTATTATCTACTCTCCATTTTTTAAAAAAGGGGGGGGAGAAAGGGGAATGGGTACAAGTGACTTATATCTAAGTAGTAAGTCCGGTGCGAACTTAATAATTCATGACACTTTTGGTGATAATCTCCCCTCCCATATTAATGGGTGGAAGTTTGTCGGTTATCTATCTAGTTTGAATCATTAAAGTTTCATCTTATAATTAATTAAAATCCAATAATTAACTATTATCAATTTGTAAAGACTGCTTAATAGTAATTTACATTAGAGTTTAAATAATTATTCAAGGGTTTAATTTAGGAGGTCCGTTTTCGTGAGTAACATTTTTTGCACTGTATTATATTTCGACTGTACTTGAACATAAGGAAAACTATATAAGGTAGGATTCGAAAACAAGAAGAAAGAATTTTCAATACAGCCAAGCTTGCAGTAATAGTATATATTAAGTATACTACTTTAATAAAGTCCCAAGTTTATCTAATCTAGAGAATAATTTCCGGCATTTTTTTTATCGTTAGTTGCCGACATCTATATGTTATATACAATATATATTATATCAATAGTATACACATAATAATTATACATATAAATATTATATATGTATTATATATATATATATATATATATATTTATTATATATATATATTATATACATACGTTATAATATTAAACATATTATATAATATATATGGGTTATATATACACATATTATATATGTAAATTATATGTAGTATATATATATTTATATATTACACATACATGTATATTATATAATTATCGTACATATATTATATATACAAATACATTATATATTTATATACACATTAGATATATTATATATACATGATATATATTATATACAAGTATATATATTATATATTTTAAATACTTAATATATATAATATATCATATATATTATATATATATTGTATATATAATATATACAAATACATAATATATATCGTCTATATATATTGTACATATAATATATATATATATATATATATATATATATTATGCATGTATATTATTATACATATTATATATATATATATATAGTATACATAATATGCATATATATATACATATATATTATATATAATATATATATATATATATATATTACCGATATATATATATATATGCATATATATTATAGATAAATTATTTATATTGTATTCAAACATATATATATATATATATATTATATGTTTATAATATATATATATATATCAATTATATGTATATATTGTATATATATATGTTATATACATGGTATACATAAATTATATATGTATTATATATATGTATTATATATTTGTATATATATACAGTGATGATCATACTTATTGGCACGGTAAAATAAAAGTTAAATTTTGTCTAATAAATTCATAAAAAGGGATTAAATTAAAGAAAATAACAAAGTATATTATGTATTTTTAACTGGCCTTTCCGATGCAGCAATCGGATTTTAGAAAAAATATATAACAAAGGAACAACAAACATAATTGCAAAAAACCCTTGTTCAAAATTATTGGCACGGCTTTGTTTTTCTTTTAGTATCAGTATAATATCAATCAATTTCCGGATTACGTGCTTTCTGAACTTTTTTATAGCCATATTATGCTTGTTTAACGCTAATTCAGTGAATAATTTTTTTCAGATAATTTTTAGATAGCGATTTATTTAAACTATTATAAGTGACTAAATTATAATTTTCAATCGCCATGTGTTAAAACTAAGGAACACAGCGAAGACGTCAGGAAGCTTGTTGTAGCATGCCATACCAATGGGGAGGGCTATGATAAGATTTCAAAGAAGCTAAACCTTCCCAAATCCACTGTTAGAGCCATAATAAACAAGTTCAAATCGCAAGGCCACGTTATGAGTTTAGAGGGTAGAGGGAGAAAAAGGATTCTTTCCCCAAGAGATGAACGGAAAATTGTTCGACAAGTAAAACAATACCCAAGGATTTCTGTTGGGGAGATTGTTGATAAACGGAGCACCTCTGGAGTGCATGTCTCTCGACATACAGTTGGTAGAGTTTTGAAGAGAGCTGGTTTAAAAGCATGTCGTCCGAGAAATACTCCCTTATTGAAGCCTATGCACCTGAAAGCAAGGCTAGCCTTTGCAAAACGTCATATTGATAAAGATGTTGCATTCTGGAAACGTGTTCTATGGACTGACGAAACGAAAATAGAGTTATTTGGCCATAATAAAGTGTCTTATATTTACAGAAAATCTGGCGAAGCTTTCCTGCCTAAGAACACCATACCCACAGTGAAGCACGGTGGAGGCAGTTTGATGTTTTGGGGATCCTTTGCTGCCTCTGGACCAGGACGACTTGTTAAGGTAACAGGTAGCATAAAAAAGGAAGATTATGTTAAAATATTGGATGAAAACCTGAAAGACTCTGCTAAAGAGCTCTCACTTGGTCGTCGTTGGTGGTTCATGCAAGATAATGACCAAAAGCATTCGGCTAAACTGACTAAGAAATGGCTTGAGGACAATCATATTAATGTTTTGGAGTGGCCATCACAAAGCCCAGACCTTAATCCAATTGAAAATTTATGGAGAACATTAAAATTGAGGGTAATGCAAAGGAAGCCTAAGAATCTTATTCAATTGGAGGATTATTGTCAGGAAGAGTGGGCGAAAATTACTACTGAAGAGTGCAACAACTTGGTTGTAAACTATGAAAAGCGACTGAGGAAGGTAATCAAGGCCAAAGGCTATACAATTGATTATTAAATAAATCGTGCCAATAATTTTTAACAAGGGTGTTTTGCAATTATGTTTGTTGTTCCTTTGTTATTTATTTTTTCTAAAATCCGATTGCTGCATCGGAAAGGCCAGTTAAAAATACATAATATACTTTGTTATTTTCTTTAATTTAATCCCTTTTTTAGAATTTATTAGACAAAATTTAACTTTTATTTTACCGTGCCAATAAATATGATCATCACTGTATATGGATAATATATATACAAATTATATATGTATTAAATATATGTATATATATTATATATATTATGTATATGTATACATATTATATGTATATTAAATATATATTATATATATATATTTATATCATACATATTATATATATTGTATATATATTGTATATATATTGTATATATATATTGGTAGTTTATATACAGGTTATATATATATATATATTTTGATATATATATTGTATATATATATATATACATTAATCTTACATATCTATTCTATACAATATATATATGTATATATATATCTATATTGTATGTATATTTACATATCAATATATATAATAAATATATATATATAATATATATACGTAATATATATTATATATAATATATATTTAAGACATGTATTTTAATATTATGAAGATTATATATATACAATGGATATATATATTATTCTATATATACATATATACACGTATATACCTATACACATATATACATATATATATACATATATACATCGGTATATATACATATATGAATAAAATACATCAAGATATAAATGATGCTTTAGACGTTATGGGAATAAAAAGGAAAAACCTAAAAGAGTAAAAACAAAAATAAATTCAACGTTTCGTCCCTATTTCAGGGTACAAGAAACCGGTCATATCACGTGCGAAAGAGGAGAGGCTTAGTTCTCTTTCTGTTCCGGAGAGAAAAAAAATTCAAGATAAAAAGAGAATTTATATGTAGTGTGTGGAGCGGGGTCGGGTTATATACATATATGCTTTCTTATCATCAACCAGGATCTAAATTAATGTTTTGCCCATTTATTATTATATTACCTATGATTGGGGCTACATTATAAAATCCTTTTCTTTGTTTGATGGTGTTAATGTTTTAAATTAAAGCAGATTCAAAAAGTCTCCGTTTTGCTCTATCTGGGATGGATTGTAAGGTTTTTGCACATCCAAAGCCGAAAGAGTGGGCCTGTTCGACCCAGTTAATTTAGATCCTGGTTGATGAAAAAAAAATGCATATATGAATACAACCCGACCCCCCCTCAACACACTAGATATAAATTCTCTTTTTACTTGATTTTTTTCTCTCCAGAAAAGAAAGAGAACTAAACTTCTCCTCTTTCGCATGTGATATGACCGTCTTCCTGTACATCCACGCCTAGAAATCCTGATGATGTCCCCTGAAATAGGGACGAAACGTTGAATATATTTTTGTTTTTACTCTTTTAGGTGTTTTCTTTTTTATTCACATATACATATATATAAATATATGTTTATTTATACATACGCATACACACATATATATATATAAATATTTATACACATATATATACAGATATGTATACACAACAATATATATATATATACATATATATATACATATAAATACATATATATACATATATACCTATACACATATATACCTATATATAACAATACATATATATACATATGTACATATATATGCATATATATACTCATATGAATACATACGTATACACATATATATACATATATATATATATATACATAAAAATATATACATATATACATATATATACATATAAATACACATACATACATATATATATATATACACATATATATACATATATAAACATATATACATATATATACATAAACATATATATATATACATACAGACATATACATATATATATACATATATACATACATACATATACATATATGCACATATATATCCATATATATACATACAGATATATACACATATATACATATATATGTATACATACATATATATACATATATACACACATATTATACATACATATACATATAAATAAATACATATATATATACATAGATAAATATATACATATGTACCCCTACATATATATATATACATATATATACACACACCTATACATATATACATACATATATATACATACATACATATATATACGTATATATACATACATATATATACATACATACATATACATGTATATACATATATATATACACACATATATATACAAATATGTACATAAATATATATACACATATATACATATATATACCTATATACATATATATATACTTCTATATTTATACAAATATATATATAAATATTAATACATATATATATATACATATGTATACATATATATATACATACTTATACATATATACACATATATACATATGAATACATGTAAAATAAATATATTTACATATGTACATACATATACATACCTATATTAATATATATATACATATATATACGTATATAAGGACATATAGATACATATATATACATATATACATACATAGACATAAATATATACAATATATGCATATACATATATACATATATATTATTATATTCATATAAATACATATATACGTTGATAAATATGTATCCCTATACATATATATATACATATAAATATACATATTTATATAAATACATACATATACATATATACATGCATATATACATATATATTTACATATATATATATATATATGTATATATACATATATACATACATATCTATACATATATATTTACATATATATGCATATATATACATATATATACATATCAATACATATGCATATACACGTATATATACATATACATATATACATATACATACAATATACATATATACATATACATACAATATACACATACATGTATATACATATACATATATACATGTAAATATATGCATATATATACATATATACGTGTATATTAATATACACATATGAATACATATATACAAATATATACATACATATACATATAAACATATGCATACATATATATTTACATATACGTAGATATATATATTTTAATATACATACATATATACATATACCTATATATATACATATATATACAAATATACATATATACACATACATATATTACATATGTACATATACATATATACATATATACACATATATATATAGAGAAGGATTAATATATACATATATATACATATATATAAATACATATGTATATACATATATACATATACATGCATATACATATGTATATTTATATATACATATATATAAAAATATATATATACATATATGTATATATACATAAAATGCATATGTATATATACATACATATACATACATATGTATATATATATATACATATGCATATATATTCATATGTATATACTTATATAAAGAAAAATATACATATATATACATATAAAAATATACATACATACATATATATAAATATACATATATATACATATATACATATATATTTAAATATATATATACGTATATTTACCTATATATATATATATATATATAAATATATGTACATATATACATACATATATATACATATATACATAAATATATACACACATATATATATATATATAATAATATATATACATATATATACATATATTTTAAACTATATATACATAAATACATATATAAAAATATTTATAAATATATATGCATTTATACCTATGTATAAATATATTTATATATAGACATATATATAAATTTATATATATACATATATACATATATATATATACATATATAAAAACATATATATACATATATACTTATATATAATTATATATACATATCTATAAACATATATATACATATATATATAAACATATATATACATATATACATGTATATCATTATATATACGTATATACATATATATATAATTTTATATACATATATACATATATAAACTTATATATACATATATACATATATACTTATATATACATATATATATATATACGTATATACATATATAAATACATATACATATATATATATATAAATACATATACATATAGATAAATACATATAAATATATCTATAAATATATACACATATATATATAAATATATATACATATATACATATATATATAAATATATATGCATATATATAGAAAAATATATACATATATATATATGAATATATATACAAATACATATATATAGAAATATATATATACATTTATATACATAAATACATATAAAATATATATACATATATGAATACATAAATATGTATACATATACATGTATATTTAAATATATATACATATAATTATATATATAAATATTAATATACATATATATATATATATATATATATATATATATATATATATATACATATATATACATATACACACATGTATAAATATATATATATACATGTATATAAATGTATACATACATATATATAAATATATATATATACAGATATATAAATATACATATGCATACATATAAATATATATATATATATACAGATATATAAATGTATATATATACATGTATATAAATATATATATATATACAGATCTATAAATATATATATACATATATACAAAAATATATATGTATACATATATATAAATAGATATATATATATATATATGTATACATATATATATATATATATACGTATACATATATATAAATATATATATACATAGGAATATATTTACATATATATGTACATATACATGTATATGATACATATATACATATTTATATATATATATATACATATACATATACAAATATATATATACATATACATATATAATGATATATATATACATATATATAAATATATATACATATAAAAAAATATAAATATGCATATATATAAATATATATACATATACATATATATATATATATATATATGAATTTACATATATATATTCATATTCATTAAAATATATATATATATATACAGATACATATATATACATACATATACATATACATAAATATATATATAAATATATATACATACACATATATACATATATATACATATACATATTCATATAAATATATATATACATATACATATAAATATGTATATATACTTGTACATATGTATATACATATATATGTACATATACATATAAATATATGTATACATATGCATATATACAAATATATATGCGTATACATATATGTATAAATATGTATATACATATATATATATATAAATATATATATACATGTGCATATAAAGATATAAATATATACATATACATGTAAATAGATATATACATATACATAGATATACATATACATCTATATAAATATATATAGACAT
Source organism: Euprymna scolopes (assembly GCF_053919585.1). Classification (NCBI taxonomy): domain Eukaryota; kingdom Metazoa; phylum Mollusca; class Cephalopoda; order Sepiida; family Sepiolidae; genus Euprymna; species Euprymna scolopes. Next base: position 110,724,264 of record NC_136494.1, read on the forward strand.
ATACATATACATACATAGACATATACATATACATATATATACATATATGTAATTATATATAGACATATACTATATATATATATATAGCCATGGTTCTCTCCATAATGTGCTGCTGCCATTGGCACAGAGATCACTTTTTCCACTGCTTCAAACGTAATAGATGTATGGAAACTAAAGCCATTTTCAGGTCTGCCAGCAACCATTGTAAGAAAGTAATAAGGAACGCAAGAGAGTTGTATGCTCAATCTGTTAAGTCCAAAGTAGCTGATCAGCGGCTTGGTTCCCACCAGTTTATGCAAATAGCAAACAGAATCCTGTACAGAAGCGTGTGCTCCATCCCAACTATTATCAATGGCCCTGAGGTAATCTCGTCAGGATCAGACAAAGCCAAACTCTTTGTCAAGAACTTTGCAGCTAATTCTACCCTTTGCGACCAAGGCCGCCAACCCCCAATATTTCCTCCTGTATAAGAAAACACGCTATGATATATGTATATCTGTAAGTTATGTTGCCAAGCTAATCAAAAACCTTGATTCCAGTAATGCAACTGGCCCTGACGGTATTCCAATTATTGTAATAAAAAAACTTCAACCAGAACTAGCACCCTATACTTACAAAACTGTTTAAACGTTGTCTTAAGGAGAATAGTTTACCATCTCCCTGGAAAATCTCATCAGTATGCCCTGTATTTAAGAATTCAGGGGATCGCTCATTCCCCTCTCAGTACAGGCCAATAAGTCCCTGTGCGTCATGAGTAAGTTGCTGGAATCTGTGTTAAATACAGAAGTAATCAACCATCTCAACAAAAATAACCTTCTTAGTGACACTCAATATGCTTCCCGTTCTGCTTGATCTACAGCAGATGTGCTTACAGTTATATCGCATAGGATTTGCAAATCTCTCGACGATGGCAATCTTTCTAGGGCAATTGCTCTTGACATATCTAAGGCATTTGATAGGGTGTGGCATAAAGGTTTACTTCATAAGATCGCTAGCTATGGTATAGCTGGAAATGTCTTTTCAATTATTAAATCATTTCTTTCTGATAGGTTCATAAGAGTAGTAGTTGAGTGGCAAAAATCAGAAGCTCACAGTATTAATGCCGGTGTCCCTCAGGGGTCCATCCTAGGCCCAACTCTTTTCCTGATCTACATTAATGATCTTCCAAATCACATCCTTACATCATTTGTAGACATTTATGCTGACGACACTACCATTTATGGTAACACGTCTAAGACAGTAAACGACCAAGTTCTCTTCAATTCTCTCTTCTCTGATCTTGAGCACGTAGTACAATGGGGAAAGGAGTGGCTAATTACTTTTAATGCATCTAAAACCAAGCTTCTCTCTTTACATCAACATTCTAATCCACATTTGGCATCAATTGAAATGAATGGCGCTCGTCTTCAGGAGGCCTCAAGTTTTGACAAGCTTCTGGGCTTGACCATTACTCCTGATCTTAAATGGAACAAGTACATCAATTCTGTTGCCAAGGCCGCTGGAAAAATGGTGGGATCTTTCTATCGATCCGGTAAATATCTCACTGCTGATGCTATTCTCTATCTATATAAGAGCCAGGTACGTCCAAGGATGGAATACTGTTGCCATATCTGCGCAGGAGCTGCTAGAAAGGACTTGGCCTGCCTTGAAAGAGTTCAAAATAGACTTCGTAGCCTCGTAGGAGATGTCCTTTTCTCCTCCTTGCAACCTCTATCTCAGAGAAAAGATGTTGCGAGTTTGTCTCTGATGTATCGTTATTTTCATGGAAAGGGTTCGACTGAGCTTCAATCTATGGTCCCCCCTCGCCAAACATTCACAAGAAACACTCGTCTAGCTGTAAACACTATCAATAATTCCCCCCACTCTTTACCTGTGCCTAAACCTAATCGTAGATTCCTAGAACAAAGCTTCTTTCTTAGAACTGCACGCCTGTTGAATTGTCTTCCGTTTTCCTGCTTTCCGGCTGACTACAATATGGTTGTGTTCAAGTCTAAAGTAAATAAGTTCTTGATGAGCCGTTCCGTATAAGTTATCAAATTTACCAAATTTTCATTACTAATGATTACAATATTGTCCAATTTCTACTGTACACTCTTTAACC